>NC_092215.1:20958167-20980716 GCF_043381705.1 Parasteatoda tepidariorum
CATAAACCAATAGCAACTACTAAGATTTCCCTCTTTCCCTAAATTAAGACATTTTACGGATTTTACTTTGCAAGATTTTCCCTAACATATAACCAAGGAGCGCAACTTTTCATGTGCACTTTCACTCATTCTCATGACTGCTCTTGTCTAATAATTAATAAATAAATTTTGTACCCTCCTTCCCGACCTATGACCTGTTTTAATCCTTCCACTCGGCAACGACGTTATATATATATATATTGATCACCACTATTCTTACAAAAATTATGCTTATATATTAATGTGCGTTACTATCATGGTTGCAGAGATGCCAACTTGCTCCGGACAGTAAATATGTATTTTAAAGTGGTAGTTTATCAATTGTGATTCTTGGTTTAATAAATTCAATTTAGAAAATCTTTGTTCACCACTATTTCTAAACAATTCGTAGTCTTATATAATTCACCACTTTAAAGTACTTACGTCATGCTAAACCTTTTAAAAGACAAGCAAAATAGTCAAATATTTGCAAAATTTACTTTGTAGTTATTTACCGTTTTTTTAATTATTTTGGCGTGTCCGGAGCAGTTGGCATCTCTGTGGTTGTCAACTTAATTTTTTTAAAATACAACGTATTTGTTTGCTTAAATTTGAAGTTTTAATTCCATTTTAATACCACTGGGAAACATGATAATGGAAGGGATTAAAAGTTGGCACGTCTGTGTATATATATATATATACACAGACGATATAAGCAGATAAAGCGGGTAACTGCATTAACTGATGAAGTGGCCAACTACATAATTGAAAAAGTCGCTAGTAACATTAACTGATGAAGTAGCTAACGACATTAACTTATGAAATTGTTATCAAAGATTAATGGGTAAAAAATTTTAACTTTAGAGTTTTTATAGTTGGCAGTGGAGACTAAGAAGCCTCTCTCCTCAATTGCAAAGAACTAACACATGGCTTCCCAGAATATTTAAAATGGTAGATAAATAGATAACTGTTTAAGGTAAACTTAATTTAATTTCGTTTATATTATAAAAATTCTGTGGACAATTAATATCAGATATATTTTATGTGTATGTTTAAGTTGTTTGTACGTAGTGTGTAGGACAAAATCTATCTGAACAAAATTGACGATTTCAACAATAAAATGAGAAATCATGAAATTTGCTACCACTCTGAATAATCAATTAAAATGATTCAGTAAATCGGAACACGTTGGTAGGTGTTATAACCATTGTGTAATGATAAGAATTTTTTTCCAAAGGCTCTCTTCAAAGGGTGAGAACAGTTAATAATTTTTATTTCTATTGATTAATTTTGTAATTCTTTTTTTCTGTTCAAATAAAACACTTTTATTACTTCATTCACTAAATTTTAGGACATCAGGTTACTTTAAATTATTTATTTATGGAAAAAGCTATTGACGTTGCGTTCAATATATGATTTGATCTATCATCTATCTCACTAAGTCACATTGGGAACAGGAGTCAACCGGCTGAAGACTCCCAGTGTAGTAATGACTGGTGCACGTTAAATATGTCGGGTCACAAGGTCCTCCATGGTCCCATAACAAATTACACATCTAAGGTACTGAATTGGATATTTGTCATTCTCTGGTCGAGGTCAAAATTGCGATCTGAGGAATGAATGTGTGAATGTTTCAACCCTATAAACGGGTGTGACATATAGGCGTCGCAGAATTCTTATTCTTTGCCATAGATGGCGCCACCGAAAAACAAGAAAACTCACACCTCCTTCGTTGAAAAAATAGTGAACTTGACCATTTAGTCATTGAAAAAACATGATTCGATCCATACCTGCCAACTCTTCCGGATTTTCCGGAAGATTTTATTTTCATATTTAAAGTGGTAGCAATACTCAGGTTATTCCAATTAACTTTATGAATTATAATGATAATTATCAATGAGTTTGACCACCACTACATATAAATAATTATAATAAATATATCACAGCATAATAATCCTTGTGCAAGCGAATTTCAACGGGATTAAAATATAAATATATTTTTGAGTCAGATTGTTTTTCGTTCATTGTTTTACAACCACTCTGAAAATGCATTCTCGGAAGGAGTGAAAGTTGGCAGGTACGTCGATCTACTAAATCCAGACATTCGCTATGCCTAGCACACCTTGAAAGATTAAACTATAATACAAAGCACAGAAAACTTTTAAATCGTAATACTTTGAACTCGCGACCAAGAGAATGACCGAAAAAAAGATGGTTGGATAAAATCCCTAAAAATCTCACATCCTTAAGGTGAAATAGTAGAAGTCTAAAGCCAAAAAATAGGAAGTTCAGGAACAATATTGCTTGGAGGGGCAAGGCTCACAGCGATTTACTTATTCATTTTGAAATGGAAGTGCAGATCAAAAAATGGGTGACTTCGTGCTAAATGGACTATATTAAAAAATAAGAATTAACGCGTAAATTCTGATACTAGTAGAAAGAGTTTTCTGCCAGCAAAAAAAAAGTTTGTAAAGTTGCGATGAGTGAACTAACTTTCAGCAAGTTGAAATGCCTGCTGACCTGATTATCAAGGGCTATAATGACACAATGAAGACAAGATTTTGAGATGTTTATTAGAAATTGTGGCTAAAACTTTGTGGTATTAATAGTATTGTGTTAAGAGCTTTATTATACACCTGTATGCTTTTTTTATCGAAATTTTTGCTAGTGGTAGTAAAATCTATGCTCTTAAATCTGATTCTTAATTTGTTGGAAGACAACATACGTCATTTAATATAAGTCACTGAATAAGTCACTAAACGAAGTCGCTTAAATTCTAATCACTGTGAAAGGAAAATATTAAATGTCGAAAGCCAAGTATAGGTAAGTCTGAAGCAATATTGTTCGGAAGGTCACGGCCCACAGCAGGCAGTAATTAATTTTTTTAAGAAAAAGAAGCGATTGTCTCAAAATGGGAGACTTTGCTTTTAACCTCCTCGAGACGAGCTAGTCATATATGCATTCTAAGGGAGTCGATAATCAGGATAAACAAAGATAAAAAAAGGCAACCAAACTATTTTTATAGCAGTTTATTTGTAGGTGGGATAATAATAGTTTGCTTTATTTAATTAACCTCTACTTAGTTCGAATTGAAATTTGTATAGTTACACTTTTAACACACTAGATTAGGATGTGTTAGATTTAAATTGAAAGCGATGATGAGTCTGTCAAATTAGCTAGGCACAAACCTAAGCTACTGACTTTTATTTATGACTGTCCTGATTCTGATTCCGTGCAAATACATTTATGACTTGAACTTCCCAAGAAGATTAATGGGTGAAATAAGGAAATAAGTATTAACGAGTAAATTTTGCTACCAGTAAACAGAGTGTCCTGGCTATTAACAAAATTTTGTAATTTGGGATTGCTTGAGTTAACTTTCAGCAGATTTATGCACCTGCTAACATGAATTCTCGAATAAGACTTAGCCAGAAATAAATGCATGGTTTAGAGGTATTTAAAAGAAATATTGACTAAAACTTTATGGTATTAAAAGTATTGTGTCAAAAGCGTTTTTGCACATTTTTATATAGTGCAGCTTTTACGTATTTTTTTAATAGAAATTTCTGCTAGTAGTAGCTTTTAAATCTGATTCCTAATTTATTCACTGCTCGATGACAAGAAGATTAAAAAAGAAATGGTTGGATGAAACCGTTGAAATTCTTAACACTGTTAAGCTGAAATACTAGATGTCGAAAGCCAAAAATAGACAGACTGGAACGATGTTGTTAGAATTACAGTGCAAACGTTTACAGTAAGCAGACAGGTCAAGGCGTTTACAGTTAGCTGTAGTTTTTCTCTTTATTAAAACAAACAAGTTGTTGGTTCTTTATCGGGAGACTTTGTGCTTAATTAATTAAATAAAGAAATTGGAATTACCGGATAAATCTCAATAACAGTGAGGAGAGTTTCCTAGTTTCAACAGTAAATTTAGTAACTGCGCTAGGTTTGAATTAACTTTCAGCTGATTGGTGAACCTGCAAATATGATTGCAAAACTCAATTACTATGAGAGTATGTTTTAGAGGTATTTATAAGAAACTGTGACTAAAAATTTGTGGCATTAAAAGCATTGTGTGCAAAGCTTTACAGTAATTTTGTATAACTGCAATTTTTCTTATTAAAATTTTGCTAGTGGTGGTA
This sequence comes from Parasteatoda tepidariorum, assembly GCF_043381705.1. Lineage (NCBI taxonomy): Eukaryota > Metazoa > Arthropoda > Arachnida > Araneae > Theridiidae > Parasteatoda > Parasteatoda tepidariorum. The sequence goes on from NC_092215.1 coordinate 20,962,328, forward strand.
AAATCCATGCTCTTGAATCTGATTCTTAAGATGTACAAGATGAGAAACCAAGAGGAAGACAAAAAAGACATGGTTGTGTAAAACCACTGTAAATCTAAGCACCTTGAAGCTGAAACCCGGAAGTCAAATACGAAATATTGGAAAGACTGGAACAGTAATGTTCGACAGTTCCAAGCTTACAGCGGACTGTAGTACCCTTTTCTTCCTTTTGAAAAAGAGGTGTTCGTCTCAAACTGGGAGACTTAATGGATTAAGCGCGGGAACAGGAGTTTAGGTCTAAATCTCGCTACGAGTAATTGAAGTTTCATAGGTGAATGAGAAATTTTGTGACAGCGGTATGTTTGAATTAACTATCAGCTGGTTAATAAACCTGCTAACATGAGTACTAATGTTTCCAGATAAGTCCAACGAATGCATGTTTTAGGTTTTATATATATTTATAAGAAATTTTGATCCAAACTATGTGGTATTAAAAGTGTTGCGTGAAAAGGTTTATTGAAAATTTGCATAGGTGCAACTTTTACTCGTTTTTTTTTCAATCGAAATTTCCGCTAGTGTTAGTAAAATCCATGCTCTTCTATCTGATTCATAATTGATTAAATTTGTTTTGAGATGAGTTTTATCATCATTAAGTATAAATTATTCAAAGTAAAAATCAATTAACGATCTTTTCAAAATCTGACATATTTAAAAGTTTTCGAATGACAATCAGACATATTTAAAAGTTTTCTAATAACTGTCACTTCTTAAATGTCTCAGATTTTTTTTTCTTCTCACGTTTGATCGATAATGTTTTTTATGGCCTTTTATTGGCATGTGTAGATATTTTTTTTATAAAGAAATAAAAGAATTGCGATTCGAAAAGTACTGGATTTAGAAATCTGTTGTTAATTTCATTCATAAAAATGCATGCTCGTTTTATTGCAGTAAATAAAGTTACGTTTTGAGTCAATGATGAGATCTTAACTGAACAAAGACAAATATTATAAGTGCATATCAATTTTAAATACCCATTTTTTAAGGAAAAAAATGGAATTGGGGAAATGAAACAGGAAAAAAAAGAATTATTGCACAATTTTAAGTCAATAATTGTGATACATCATATTTGTGGTTGCTCTTATATATTGCCAATTTAAAAATGCTTAAGTTAATGCAGAAATGCTAATTAGCTCTGCACTGTAAAGAGGCAGGGCTAAAGAGAAGTAAGAGAAGGGCTTGTTCACTCTTTACTTAAAGCTGAAGCTACCTTCTGGCATCACGTCGGACACAGATCTCGAAAATCACAAGAAAAGGATTTAAAAACCTTTTCTGCTGATACTTTAAGTAAGAAATGAGGTGAATGTTCGACACTTTTGTGATAATAGCTGTCAAACGTTACACTGCTAACGACTTACTTCAGTGTATTGAAAAATATAGTATTCATAGATTTATTTTATTTTCTTATAGAATTAAAAAATAACATTTTAAAATTGGAAAAAAATTCTCAATGCTTGTGTCGTCATAGTTTTATTATAATTTTAATAATAATAATATAAATAAAAGAAAGCATGTAAAGGCACTTTTATAGTTACATAGTGTTCGAAAACAATAGTTTATTAATTGGAATGTCAAATTTTAATATATATATATACATATATATATGGGTGATTCTCACAAAAACAGTCATTTTCATGTCCCCAGTATATTTTATGTTTGTTTTACAACTTACGAAAAATTTTTTTTCAGGGAAAGTGTCCTTCAGAATNCTAGTTATATATATATATACATGGTTCATTTACTGTGCATAAGCAGCAAGTATATAAAACTCATAAAAAAAGTTACAAATATACAGAAAACATGGAAAATATTAAAGATTAATGAAAAGAAAAGAATAATCTCTCTTTTTTTTAATTTATAATATTTTTCTTATTTTCCTCTAAAAGTTATTCTTCGCATATAATTATCTTTGAATGAATGAATATTAAAATTTTGTGCAAAAATCTTTCTTTTCTCTTAAAAATTTCTCGAGATATAGCGAAATACGCAAAAAGTAAAATTAACATTAAGGGGTTGAAATTTTTGATCTCTGTCCTGATTAAATTATGGTGACCATATTTCCCAAATTGCGTCTACTCCCTATTTTTTCGGTGTCAGAAATCCGAATATTTCGAGAAATTTGCATGTTTATTAAAAAAAAGGAAGTTTTTATGTCTTATTTCGTAACCTAATTTATCGTATGTACTTATTAATTAACATATTTGAGGTCATCAACTCAGACCTTTAAGATTGAGTCCTAAAACGTGAAAAGGCGATCATTGTTAGATTAAAAGTTATTCAGGGTCATTCATTTTCTTTATGTGCACTGTACTAAATAGCCATTATTTTAATTATCACAAAAGCTGCTTATACCTCTTTCCCTAAACTGCTTTATTATAGCAAGCTGCTTATACATACCACTTTACTATTCAATTACTTAAAAAAAGTTTATTTCCGCTTGACAGTCTCTGCTAAGGGTTTCTATTCTTTCAATATTAAATTGTAAAGGTAAAGTAATAGGCTTTATATGATCCGTATAGAAATTTTACTTTTCTATATTAAAGTTTTTTTCTTTTTTTTCTGGATACTGCTAAAATTATGCATATGTATACTTAACAAGAAATACGTAAAATCAATTGCTATCAATATGAAGTCAAGGTACTTCAAACATTTAAAATACCGGATGAAGCAGCTTAAAGTTTAAAGACATAACTTTTATTTAACACACGATTAAATGGTTAACAACATAAACAGATGCAGTGGTTACCTGCATAAACTGATGAATCAGCTAACGCCGTTAAATGATTAAGTGGCTAACTGCATTTAGTGATGAAGTGGTTAAACTTCATTAACTGATTATGTTGCTAACTATATTAACTAATTAAGTGGCTAACTACAATAACTGATGAAGTGTCTAACTATATTTACTGATGTGGTTGCTAACTACATCCATTGATTAAGTGGCTAACAGCAAGTGGCTAACTACATTAACTGAGGAAGTGGCTAACTGTATTAACTGAGGAAGGGGCTAAGTACATCAACTGATGAAATGGCTAACTACATTAACCGATTAAGTGGGTAACTACATTAACTAGTGAAGTGACTAACTGCATTAACTAGTGAAGTGACTAACTACATTAACTAGTGAAGTGACTAACTACATAACGGAAAGCGTAGCTAGTTACATTAACTGATGAAGTAGTTAGCTATATTAACTGATGAAATTGTTACCAAAGATTAATGGGTAAAAAATTTTAACTTTACAGCTTTTACAGCAGGCAGCGGAGACTAAAGGCCTGGTTTCTTAAGACTGGCCTTCTGTGGGCGTCAGCGGGAAGTTGACGTACCGTTGACGCCAACAAAATACTGCTTTATTAGCTCAGTGTGAGCAGTCGGTTCAACGCAGACATTAACTCGCATTGCGCATGCGTTAATAACGTAAACAAATAGTTATTTTGAATTTGCATTGGTTTTATTATTGTCGACTAGTACTTTAGAGAACAAATAATGATTAGGTCCAAGAAAATACACATTACAGCTTAGCTAAATTAAAGAGAAGAGGAAGAAGAAGCAATGTTTAATGTTAAAATCAAAATCTTGGTTGATTTCAATGCTCTGTTGCATGTTGTCCGCCATTGCTTCTGTCGTTAACGTTACATTGTAATCCAACAGCAATTGATTCGGGCGTCAGTCGTCGTCCAAGCTGAGCATTCGATGACGCATGCTGTCTAACTCACAAGGTGGCCAATCAGGGGTTAGTGCTCGCTTCAAGCTGACGTTTTGTAACGCCGACCAGTCCTAAGTAACCAGGCCTTATGAAGCATCTATCCTCAACTGCAAAGAACTAACACATAGCTTCCCAAAATATTTAAAGTTGCAGCTAAATATATAACTGTTTAAGGTAAATTTAATTTGTTTAATTTCGCCTATATTTAAAAATTTCTATGGACAATTAATATCAGATATGTTTTATGTGTATGTTTAAGTTGCTTGTACGTAGTGTGTTGGACAAAATAATTCTGAATAAAATTGACAATTTCAACAATAAAATGATAGATCTTAAAATTTACTACCACTCTGAATAAGCAATAAAATGTTTCGGTAAATCGGAACACGTTGGTAGGTGTTATTACCAATGTTCCATGATAAGAATTTTTTTCCAAAGGCACTTTTCAAAATGTTAGAATAGTTAATAGTTTTTAATTCCACTAATTACTTTTGCAATTCTTTTTTTTTTGTTCGAAAATATTAACTCTTTTATAACTTCATTCATTAAATTTTAGGACATCAGGTTATTTTAAATTATTTATTTTTGAAAAGAGCTATTGCACCCCTGGGGTACTGAATTGCAGATCGAGCATTCCGTGGTTCTTGTCAAAAATACGATTTGTGGAATATATTTATGAATGTGTCTGTCCTATAAACGGGTTTGACGTAAGGGCGTGGAGGAATTCGAATAATTTGCCATAGATGGCGCCACAGAAAAAGAAGAACACTCGCACCCCCTCTGTTGAAATAAGAGTGAACTTGACCATTTAATCAGTGGAAAAACATGATTCAATCTATTAAAGCCAGACATTCGGTATGCATGGCGCACCTTGAAAGATTAAACGTTCATAGAAATCTGGGAAAACTTTTAAATCGGATTATACTTTGAACTCGTGACCAAGAGGAAGACCGAAAAAGGGATGTTTGGACAAAATCCCTGAAAATCTAACAGCCTTAAGGTGAAATAGTAGAAGTCGAAGGCCAAATATAGGAAAGTCTGGAACAGTATTGGTTGGCAGAGCAAGGCTCACAGTGATTTATTTATTTATTTTTGAAATGGAAGAGTAACTAAAAAAGTGGAAGACTGTGCTTAATGGAAGACTGTGCTTGCGAAAATTTTGATACTAGTAGACAGAGTTTCCTGGCAGCAAAAAAAGCAATTTTGTTAAGCTGCGATGAGTGAATTAACTTTCAGCAAGTTGATGAGCCTGCTGACTTTATTAAACTATGCAATCATGAAGAAATAATGAAGGTAAGATTTAGAGATATTTATAAGAAATTGTGACTAACACATTATGGTAGTAATAGTATTGTGAGAGAAGCCTTATTATAAATCTGCTTAGCTGCAACTTTTACGCTTCTTTTAATGAAATTTATGCTAGTGGAAGAAAAATCCACGCTCTTAAATCTGATTCTTAATTTGTTCGCGACTCGAAACCAAGAGGAGGATCAAGTAAAAAGTGGTTGAACGAAGTGATTAGAAGTAACTTCTAATCACTGTGAAAGGCCAATTATAAATGTCAAAAGCAAAGAATAGGTAAGTCTGCAACAATATTGTTCTGCGGGCCACGACCCACAGCAGGCAGTAGTTAATTTTTTTAAGAAAAAGAAGTGCTGGTCTCAAAATGGGAGACTTTGTTTTTGAATTCTTCTAGTAGCGCGAGTTTTATATCATACCTGCCATCTTTTAATCCTTTCCATTATAATTTTTTCCAGTGGTATTAGAATGGAATTAAAACTTCAATTTTAAGCAAACAAATGCGTTGTATTTGAGAAAACTTAAGTTGACAACCATGATAGTAAAGCATATTAATATATGTGCTTAATTTTTGTAAGAATAGTGGTGATCAAAATCATTTAAAAATTAAATTTATAAAAGAAAAAATAGTATATATTTACTACCACTTTGAATAAGAAAATAAAATCTTCCGGAAAATCCGGAAGAGTTGGCAGGTATGCTATATGCATTCTCAGGGAGTTGATAATCAGGGTAAAAAGATGAAACTGGTAACCAAACTATTTTTATAGCAGTTTATTTGTGTGTGTGGGGGGGGGTAATAATAGCTTGCTTTATATAACACGTTCACGCCGGGGTGACNAAAGAATAATTTTCCCGTTCTTTTTCGGGAATAATAAAAATCCATAACTACCAATTGTTTTTAACGGATGCAATTTTTATATTGAATTACTTTTTCGCCGTGGTAAATTTCCTTGCAGTGAGCTGTTATTGTTGAGAATAGATTAACTCCTCCCGAATATTTTGTAATATTGAAATAGTTCTTCAACCAGTATTTTCTCTTTTCAAGCACCAGTATTTTCACTTTTCCCGGCGTGAGCGTGTTAATTAACCATTACCTAGTTCCAATTGAAATTTGTATAGTTACTCTTTTAACACACTAGGATCGAATGTGTTCGATTTAAAGTGAGAGCAAAATTGAGTCTGTCTTGCCCTGCCTAAAAAGTTCAATGGGTTAAAAAAAGAAATAAAAATTAACGAGTAAAATTTGCTACCAGGAAGCAGATTTTCCTGCCTGTAAAACGAAATTTCCTAATTTGGGATTGTCAGCAGATTGATGAACCTGCTAACATTAATTCATTGAAGTGATAATTTTCAAAATGCAATAAATGTATGTATTAGAGGTATTTAAAAGAAATTGTGACCAAAACTTTGTGGTATTAAAAGTATTGTGAGAAAAGCTTTTTTGTAAATTTTCATAGTGCAGCTTTTACGCTTTTTTTAATAGAAATTTCTGCTAGTAGTAGCTTTTAAATCTGATTCTTAATTTATTCACGACTCGATGACAAGAAGACCAAAAAAGAGATGGCTGGATGAAACCGCTGAAATTTTTAACCCTGTGAAGCTGAAATACTGGATGTCGAAAGTCAAAAATGGACAGACTGGAACAATATTGTTCCGCAGTTTAAAGCTTACCATGGGATATTATAAGCTTTATTTTTTTCTTTTTGAAAAAGAGGTGTTGGTCCCAAAATAGGAGACTTAATGAGTTTACGATGAAAAAGGAACTAACGGATAAATCTTGCTACCAGTAAATAATGTTTCCGAGCTGCACGAGAAACTTTTGTAACTGCGCTTTGTTTGAATTACTTTCAGCCGGTTTATAAACCTGCTATCATGATTAAACGACGAAGATTTCGGGAAGAAGAAGAAGAAGAAAGTTTCTAGAGGTATTTATAGAAAATTGTGATTAAAAGTATGTGGTATTACAAGTATTACGTGAAAAGCTTTATTGTAAATATGCATAGGTGCAACTCTTAAGCCATACCTGCCAACTCTCCCGGATTTAGCGGGAGATTTTATTTTCATGTTTAAAGTGGTAGTAAATATATACTATTTTTTCTTTTATAAATTTAATTTTTAAATGATTTTCATCACCACTATTCTTACAAAAATTAAGCTTATATATTAATGTGCGTTACTATCATGGTAATAAACTTAATTTTTTTCAAATACAACGCATTTGTTTGCTTAAAATTGAAGTTTTAATTCCATTTTAATACCACTGGGAAAAACGATAATGGACGGGATTAAAAGTTGGCAGGTCTGTCTTAAGCGTTATTTTTAATCGAAACTTCCGCTAGTGTTAGCAAAATCCATGGTCTTCAATCTGTTTCTTAACCCTTTGGGGACGGGTGATTCAGAAAGGCATTCGTACAAAAAACAGAATCAAGTTGTAATTAAATAAAAAGCGGTAACTTAAATGTAGTCGTTGCTGATTTGGCAGACTTTGCTTTTACTTTAATTATTGTTAGTTTAATCATATATATACAGAGATGCCAACTGCTCCGGACACGGCGAAGTAAGTAAACAAGCGGTAAATAATTACAAAGTAAATTTTTCAAATATTTGACTATTTTTGCTTGCTTTTTAAAAGGTATAGCATGACGTAAGTACTAGAAAGTGGTGAATTATATAAGCCTACGAATTATTTAGAAATAGTGGTGGATAAAAATCTACTGAATTGAATTTATTAAACCAATGATCACAATTACTAAACAACCACTTTAAAATATATAATTGCTGTCCGGAGCAAGTTGCCATCGCTGTGTATAATCAATGTTAATTCAAAGTATAACTAAATTTTCTTATTTTGAACAAAGTAATGGTGGATTAAATAAATCAAACAATTATAACTCAGCCCACAAATAAACTGCTAAAGAATTACTTTGATTACCAGTTTTATCTTTTTATCCTGGTTGATACGGTTTTATGCTGGCATGTATTTGTGACATTCGGTGCGAAAGGGTTAATTTATTAATTTCGTTTTGAGATCAATTTTACGATCATTAAATATAAATGATTCAAACTAAAAATCAATCAACGATCTTTTCAAAATCAGACATATTTAAGAGTTTTCTAATGGCAATCAGACATATTTAAAATTTTTCTAATAACTGTCTTTTCTTAAATGTCTCTCAATTTTTTTTTTCTTCTCTTGTTTTATTGATAATGTTTTAATGGCATTTTATCGGCATGCGTGGATATTTTTTTTATAAAAAATAAAAGAATTGCGATACGAAATATAAGTCAATTCGTTACGAAAAGTTTTAGATTTAAAAATCAGTTGTTAATTTCATTTACAAAAATGAATGTTTGTTTTTTTGCAGTCAATAAAGGTACGTTTTGAGTCAATGCTGGATTTTAAATGAACAAAGAAAAAAATTATAAGTGCATATCAACTTTAAATATCCATTTTTCAAGAAAAGAAAATAGAATTGTGAAAATGAAATACGAAAAAAAGAATCGTGGCATAATCTTATATAATAATCAATAATTGTGATACATCATATTTGTGGTTGCTCTTACATGTTACCAATTTAAAAACGCTTAAGTTAAAGCAGAAATGCTAATTTGATTTGCATTGCAAAGAGGCAGGGCTAAAGAGAGGATAGAGAAGGGCTGGTTCATTCCCTAATTAAGCTGAATTGACGATTCCCCACATTCTGACGTCATGCCACGCACAGATCTCGAAAATCAAGAAAAGGCTATAAAAACTGAACGGTAGATACTTTCACTAAGATATGAGTTGAATGCTCGACACTATTTTGTTAGTATCTGTCAAACTGTTAACAAATTATTTCTGTTGAGAAATATCGCATTCATATATTTTCTTATAATATTATAAAACAGCATTTTAAAGTAGGAAAAAATTCGCAATGATTGTCGTCATAGTTTCATTATAGTTTTAATAATGATAATATAAATAAAAGAAAGCATATAAAGGCACTTTTATAGTTGAATAGTGCTCGATAACAATGGTTTATTAATTGGAATGTCTAATTTTAATATATATATATATATATAGCACAATAAAGAGAAAAAGGAAAAAAGAAAAATGAGAAAAACGAAAAAATTAATAAGTTTCATTTACTGAGTATAAGTTGCAAGTATATAGAACTCATTAACCCTTTCGCGCCGACTGTCACAAATGCGTGACAGCATAAAACCGTATCAATCTGTGTAAAAATATAAAACTGGTAATCAAAGTATTTCTTTAGCAGTTTATTTGTGGGCGGAGTTAAAATTGTTTGATTTATTTAATTCACCAATACTTTGTTCAAAATAAAACTATTTAGTTATACTTTGAATTAACTTTGATTATATATATGATTAAACTAACAATAACTAAAGTAAAAGCAAAGTAAGTTTGTCAAATTAGAAACTACTACATTTAAGTTACCGTTTTTTATTTAATTACATCCTGATTCTGATTTTGTACGAATGCTTTTCTGAATCACCCGTCCCCAAAGGGTTAAATAAGTTTAAAATATGGAGAAGACATGGAAAGTATTAAAGATTAATGAAAAGAAAAGAATAATCTCTCTTTTCATTAATTTATAATATTTTTCTTATTTTCCTCTAAAAGTCATTTTTTGCATATAATTAGCTTTGAATGAATGACTATTAAAATTGTGCGCAAAAATTTTTCTTTTTGCTCAAAAATTTCCCGAGATATAGCGAAATACGCAAAAAGTAAAATTAACATTAAGGGGTCCAAATTTTTTATCGCTGTCCTGATTAAACTATGGTGACAATATTTTCCATATTGCGCCTACTCCCTATATTTTTCGAGTCAGAAAACCGAATACGTCCAAAAATTTGCATGTTTATTAAAAAAAAGGAAGTTTATATGTCTTATTTCGTAACCTAATTTATCGTCTGTACTTATTAATTAAAATATTTGAGATCATCCCCTCAAACCTTTAAGATTGAGTCCTAAAACGTGAGAAGGTGATCATTAGATCAAAAGTTATTTAGGGTCATACATACTTTTTTTTTCCTTTTTTTGCGCACTGTACTAAGTAGCCGTGATTTTAATTATCACAAAAGCTGCTTATACATCTTACCCTAAACTGCTTATATTATGGCAAGCTGCTTATACTTATCGCTTCACTATTCAATTATTTAAAAAAATTTATTTCTGTTCGACAATCTCTGCTAAGGAACTCTATTCTTTCAATATTAAATTGTAAAGGTAACGTAATGTGTTTTCAATGATCCTTATAGAAATTTTACTTTTCTTTACTGGAATTTGTTTTTGTTTTTTTCATAGGATACTGGTAAACTTATGTATCTATATATATTAATTTGAAATCAATTCAAACATTTAAAATGCCGGATGAAGCTGCTGAAAGTTTAAAGACATAACTTTCATTTAGCGCACTTACGATTAAATGGTTAGCTACATAAACTGATGAAGCGGTTAACTACATAAACTGATGAAGCAGCTAACTTCATTAACTGATTATGTTGCTAACTGCACTAACTAATGAAGTGGTTAGAATTAATAACTAATGAAGTGGCTAACTACATTAACTGATGAGGTTGCTAATTACATTAATTGATAAAGTGGCTAACTACATTAACTGATTATGTTGCTAATTACATTAATTGATTAAGTGGCTAACTACATTAACTGATAAAGTGGGCGACTATATTAACTGATGAAGTGGCTAACTACAATAATTGATGAAATTGTTGCCAAAGATTAATGGGCCAAAAATTGTAACTTCAGTGGAGACTAAAAACTAACATATACTATCTCAGAATATTGTAAATGGTAGATAAATAGATAACTGTTTAAGGTAAATTGAATTTGTTTAATTTGAATATATTTAAAAATTTCGATGGACAATTAATGTCTGTTATGCTTTATGTGTATGTTTAAGTTGTTTGTACGTAGTGTGTTAGACAAAATCAATTTGAATAAAATTGACGATTTTAGCAATAAAATGACAAATCATAAAATTTCTTACCACTCTGAATAATCAATTAAAATGTTTCTGTAAATCGGAACACGTTGGCAGGTACATACCTGCCAACCTTTAATCCTTTCCATTATCATTTTCCCCAGTGGTAATAAAATGGAATTAAAATTTCAATTTTAAGCAAAAAAATACGTTGTATTTGAAAAAACTTAAGCTGACAACCATGATTGAAACACGCATTAATATATGTGCTTAATTTTTTTAAGAATAGTGGTGATCAAAATCATTTAAAAATTAAGTTTATAAAAGAAAAAATAGCATATATTTACTACCACTTTAAATATGAAAATGAAATTTTACGCCAAATGCGTAAAAGTTGGCAGGTATGCAGGTATTGTAACCTTTGTGTGATGATTTGAAATTTTTTCCAAAAGCACTTTTTTAATTTTTAATTCTATTGATTACTTTTGAAATTCCTTCTTCTGTTCAAATAGAATTAACACTTTTATAACCTCATTCATTAAATTTTAGGACATCAGGATAGTTTAAATAACTTATTTATGGAAAAAGCTATTGACGTTGCGTTCAATATATGATTTGATCTATAATCTATCTCATTAAGTCTCATTGGGAAAAGGAGTCAAACGGCTGAATACTCCCAGTGTAGTAATGACTGGTGCACGTTAAAGTTGTAGGGGCACAAGTTCCTCCATGTTCCCATAACAAATTACACCTCTGGGGTACTGAATTGGAACTGGAGCATTCTCTGATTCAGGGCAACAATACGATCTGTGGAAAGGATGTATTAATGTGTCCACCTTATAAACGGGTGTGACGTATAGGCATCGCAGAATTCGTATACTTTTCCATAGATGGCACCATTGAAAAACAAGAACACTCGCACCCCCTCTGTTGAAATAAAAGTGAACTTGACCATTTAATCAGCTGATAAAACATGATTCAATCTATTAAAGCCAGACATTCGGTATGCATGGCACACCTTGAAAGATTAAACGATCATAGAAATCTGAGAAAACTTTTAAAACGGAATATACTTTGAACTCGTGACCAAGAGGAAGACCGAAAAAGGGATGTTTGGACAAAATCCCTGAAAATCTAACAGCCTTAACCCTTTCGCGCCGACTGTCACAAATACGTGACAGCAAAAAACCGTATCAATCAAGGTGAAAAGATAAAACTGGTAATCAAAGTATTTCTTTAGCAGTTTATTTGTGGGCGGAGTTATAATTGTTTGATTTATTTAATTCACCATTACTTTGTTCAAAATAAAACTATTTAGTTATATTTTGAATTAACATTGATTATATATATGATTAAACTAACAATAATTAAAGTAAAAGCAAAGTAAGTATGTAAAATTAGAAACGACTACATTTAAGTTACCGTTTTTTATTTAAATACAACTTGATTCTGATTTTGTACGAATGCTTTTCTGAATCACCCGTCCCCAAGGGGTTAAGGTGAAATAGTAGAAGTCGAAAGCCAAATATAGGAAAGTCTTGAACAGTATTGCTTCGCAGAGCAAGGCTCACACCGATTTATTTATTTATTTTTGAAATGGAAGTGTAGGTAAAAAAAATGGGAGACTGTGCTTACTGGACTAAATTCTGAAACAATAATTATCGCGAAAATAATGAGTTTGTAAAGTTACGATGAGTGAAGTAACTTTCAGCAAGTCGATAAGCCTGCTGACTTGATTACAGATGTCTACAAAATGCCACCAATGATTGCAGGATTTAGAGATATTTATAAGAAATTGTGACTAAAACTTTGTGGTATTAATAGTATTGGATGAAAAGCTTTATTATAAGCATGTATAGTTGCAAATTTTACGCTTTTTTTATCGACTTTTTTGTTAGTGGTAATAAAATCAATGCTCTTATATCTGATTCTTAATTTGTACATGACTCAAGACCAAGGGGAAGACAAAGTAAGTCATTCAATATAAGTCACTAAACGAAGTCACTTAAATTCTAATCACTGTGAAAGGAAAATATTAAATGTCGAAAGCCAAATATAAGAAAGTCTGAAGCAATATTGTTCGGAGGTCACGGACCACAGCTGGCAGTAGTTAATTTTTTTAAGAAAAAGAAGTGTTGGTCTCAAAATGGGAGACTTTGCTTTTAACCTCCTCGAGACGAGCTAATCATATATGCATTCTAAGGGAGTTGATAATCCGGGTACACACAGATAAAACAGGTAGCCAAACTATTTTTATTGCAGTTAATTTGCGAGCGGGGTAATAATAGTTTGCTTTATTTAATTAACCACCGCTTAGTTCGAATAAAAAAGTGTATAGTTACACTTTTAGAGAACTTGGATTGGATGTGTTAGATTTAAAGTGAACGCAAAAATAAGTCTGTCAAACTAGCTAGGCACAATCTTAAACTACTGCTTTTTATTTTTGACTATCCTGATTCTCATTCCGTACAAATACATTAATGACTTGAACTTCCTATGAAGATTAATGGGTTAAATAAGGAAATAAGAATGGACGAGCAACGTTTGCTACCAGTAAACAGAGTTTCCTGGCTGTAAAACGAAATCTCCTAATTTGGGCAAACTGTCAGCAAATTGATGAACCTGCTAAAATTGATTCAGGGAAGAAAATACTTCAATAAATACGATAAATTTATGTTTTAAAGGTATTTAAAAGAAATTGCGACCAAACTTTTGTGGTATTAAAAATGTTGTGTCAAAAGCTTTTGTGCAAATTTTCATAGTGCAGCTTTTACGCTTTTTTTTAATAGAAATTTTTGCTAGTGGTAGCTTTTAAATTTGATTCTTAATTTATTCACGACTCGATGATAAGAAGACCAAAGAAGAAATGGTCGGATGAAACCGCTGAAATTCTTAACACTGCGAAGCTGAAATACTGGATGTCGAAAACCAAAAATGGACAAACTGGATAAATATTGTTAGAATTACAGTGCAAACGCTTACAGTGAGCAGGCTGGCAAAAGCGTTTACAGTGAGCTGTGTTTTTTTTTATTTAATAAAAAGAGGTGTTGATTCTATAATGGGAGACTTAGCGCTTAATTAATTAAGTATAGAAATAGGAATTACCGGGTAAATCTCGCTAACAGCAAAGAGAGTTTCCTAGTTTCAAAAGAAAATTTCGTAACTGTGCTAGGTTTGATTTAACATCCTTAGGAGTTTAATGTATTAAATAAGGAAACAAGAATTAACGAGTAAATTTTGCTACCAGTAAACAGAGTTTCCCGGCTGTAAAACGAAATTTCCCATTTTGGGCTACTTTTCAGCAGATTGATGAAACTGCTAACATGAAGTCTATGAGGAAAACGCTAGATTAATTGACATAAATGCATACCTGCCAACTTTTTATCCCTTCCATTATGATTTTTCCCAGTGGTACTAAAATGGAATTAAAATTTCAATTTTAAGCATAAAAATACGATGTATTTGAAAAAGCTTAAACTGTAAACCATGACAGTAGCACATATTAATATATATGCTTAGTTTTTTAAGAATAGTGATGATCAAAATCATTTAAAAATAAGTTTGTAAAAGAAATAATAGTATATATTTACTACCACTTTAAATGTAAAAATAAAATTTTACGCCAAATGCGTAAAAGTTGGCAGGTATGTAAATGTATGTTTTAAGAGGTATTTAAAGGAAATTGTAACCAAAACGTTGTGGTATTAAAAATGTTGCATCAAAAGCTTTTTTGCAAATTTTCATAGTGCAGCTTTCACGCTTTTTTTTAAATAGAAATTTCTGCTAGTGGTAGCTTTTAAATCTGATTCTTAATTTATTCACGATTCGATTACAATAAGATCAAAAAAGGATTGCATACCTGCCAACTTTTAATCCTTTCAAGGATGATTTTCCCCAGTGGTAGTAAAATTAAATTTAAATTACAATTTTAGACAGAAACATTCGCTGTATTTTGAAGAAGCTAATGCAGATTACTTTAATAGTATTACATATTAATATATATGGTTAATTTAGTTAAAAATAGTGGAAGATCGAAAATGTTATAAATTAAGTTTATTAATGCAAGGAATATATAGAAAGCATACATTTTACTACCACTTTAAATATAGAAATAAAATTATACGCCAAATGCGTAAAAGTTGGCAGGTATGGAATTCGTTGAATGAAACCGAAGAAATTCTTAACACTGTGAAGCTGAAATACTGGATGTCAAAAGCCAAAAACAGACTGACTGGAACAAAAATGTTTGAATTACAGTGCAAACACTTACAGTGAGCAGGCAGGCCAATTCGTTTACCGTGAGCTGCAGTTTTTATGTTTTTCAAATAATGTGTTGGTTCTTTATTGTGAGGCTTTGTGCTTAATTAATTAAATAAAGAAATGGGAATTACTAGGTAAATCTCGCTAACGTGTAGCGAGAGTTTCCTAGTTTCAAAAGAAAATTTCGTAACTGCACTAGATTTAAATTAACTTTCAGCAGGGTGGTGAACCTGCAATTATGATTGTAAAAATCAGTTACTATAAAACAATAAGCGTATGTTTTAGAGGTATTTATAAGAAATGTGACCAAAAATATGTGGCATTAAATGTATTGTGTGCAAAGCCTTATTGCAATTTTGAGGAACTGCAACTTTTTTTATAAAAATTTAGCTAGTGGTGGTAAATTCCATGCTCCTGAACCTGATTCTTAAGATGTCCAAAACGCGACACTAAAAGAAAGACGGAAAAAAACATGGTTTTGTGGAACCACTGAAAATCTAACCACCTTGACGCTGAAAACCTGGAAGTCAAATGTGAAAAATAGGAAAGAGTGAAACAATATTTTTCGGCAGTTCTAAGCTTACAGTGGACTATTGTACGCTTTATTTTTTCTTTTTGTAAAAGAGGTGTTTGTCCCAAAATGGGAGACTTAATGGGTTAACTAATGAAATAGAATTTAACGGATAAACCTTGCTACCAGTAAGTTTGCGAGATGCAAGAAAAAATTTTGCAACTGCACGTTGTTTGAATTACTTTCAGCTGGTTGATAAACCAGCTATCATGATGAACTTCAATTTTTCCAGTCCTTAACGAGTACAGGTTTTGAATGTATTTATAGGAAATTGTGATTAAATCTATGTGGTATTAAAAATATTGCGTTAAATGCTTTATTGTAAATTTGCATAGGTCCAAGTCTTACTCTTGTTTCTTTTTTATCGAAATTTCTGCTAGTGGTATTAAAATCCATGTTCTCACATCTGATTCTTATTTTATTAAATTTGTATTGAGGTTAAATTTTATCATCATTGAATATATAAATGATTCAATGTAAAAATCAATCAATGATCTTTTCGAAATCAGACATATTTAAAAGTTTTCTAAAGACTATAATATCATACCTGCCAACTTTTACGCATATGCAGAGATGCCAACTGCTCCGGACACGCCAAAATAATTAAAAGAACGGTAGATAACTTCAAAGTAAATTTCGAAAATATTTGACTACATTTGCTTGCTTTTTAAAAGGTACAGCATGCCACAAGTTTTATGAAGTTCTGAATTATATAAGCCTACGAATTATTTTGAAATAGTGGTGGATAAAAATCTACTAAATTAAGTTTATTAAATCAAGAATCACAATTGATAAACTACCACTTTAAAATATATATTTACTGTCCGGAGGAAGTTGGCATCTCTGCATATGGCGTAAAATTTTATTTCTATATTTAAAGTGGTAGTAAAATGTATGCTTTTTATATATTCCGTGCATTTATAAACTTAATTTATAAACTTTTAGATCCACCACTATTTTTTAAAAAATTAATCATATATATTAATATGTAATACTTTTTTGGTAGTCCGCGTAAGCTTGTTCAAAATACAGTGTATGTTTCTGCCTTACATTGTAATTTAAATTCCATTTTTCTACCACTGCGGAAAATCATCCTAGAAAAGATTAAAAGTTGGCAGGTACGTAATATTGCTCTTCGTTTTTTATTTAATAAACACTAGATAAAAGCAGCAAGTTTGCAATGGTCTAAAAAATTTACTTTATAGTTATAATAAATTTAATAAAATATAATCATTTGAAGGGATTCATTTTCATAGCAATATTTCAATTTAAAGTACATATGTATGGGCATACCCTCCAACTTATGAGGATTTTGAAAATAATTCTTTCTAGTGGTAGCGAACCAAAGTAGAAATTTTTAAAGCAAATGGATCTATGATTATGATCTTTCATATGCATCTTTTCGTGTTTTTGAAGCAAATAAAATTAAAGGAAAACTTTTCTTATTTTCCATCTGTTTTTGACGTTGCAAAATATAAATAAAGTAAAAAAATGTAAATAATTTCGATTTAATGTTATTTTTATAATTTTTTAGAACAGATACAGATTTTTTAGATACTAAAATCAGAAACAAAATAATTGTAAGTTAAATTGGATTACTTTTTCTCACAAATCCAAATTTGAAATAAAAGATAAAGGTTCCTATTTTTCCTTTTTGAGTCCCTCTACGTTATGCACAGGGGTTGCGATTTTTATGCAGAGTTTTGCATTTTTTGATGCAGTTTTAATACTTGTATTTTTAATTCACGTTATATTTGGTTGTTTTCATACCTTCCTAGACATTTTGTAAGTAACACTAAATCAGAAATTTGCTCTTCATTTAAGTAATCTAAGATGTAAAATTGTACGTGTTAAATTTATGTGTGTCTCATAATTTTAAATAACTTACACATTAATTATGATTTTTTCTTTCTGACTGCTTTCATTCTGACTAGGGATATCTCAGTTAAGAAATTTTTCCCTATTTTCCCTTTGCGATTATAGTACAATCTAAGAAACCAAAGAAAAAAATAATTAAAAGTTAAATTTGGGTATTTTTTCCTCAGAAGTCTAAATTTGCTATAAAAAATGGGTGTCTGTATTTATTGTTTTTGAGTCCTTCTACTTTTCAACCAGAGGATGAGGTTTTTAGGTCGAATTTCGCATTTTTTTATACAGTTTTAATAACTGTATTTATAATGTTTGGCGGTTTCCATATCTTCCCAGACATTTCGTAAGTGACTCTGAATCTGAAACTCTCTCTCCGCTTAAGTAATCGAAGATATAAAATTGTGTGTGTGCTTTGTATGTGTCTCTTAAAAGAATATTTTCTCAAAGAAAAAAACTATTAAAAAACCTGTTAAATGGGTCTGTTTATATGACCAATTTAGTTTCTATATAGCACAATAAAGATAAAAAGGAAAGGAAGAAAGAAAGAGGAGAAAAACGGAGAAAATTAATAAGTTTTATTAAGCTGCAAGTATATAGAACTCATAAAATAAGTTAAAACTAAAATATAGAGAAGACCTGGAAAATATTAAAGATTAATGAAAGGAAAAGAAGAAAAATTATTAAAGCAAAATATTCA
>NC_092215.1:20981807-20996417 GCF_043381705.1 Parasteatoda tepidariorum
TATATATATATATAATATCTATACATATATATATATGTATATATATATATGTTAAATATGTTTATTTTAATAATTTTTCTTCTTCTCTTTTCTTAAATTTATAATATTTTTCTTATTTTCCTCGAGAAGTTATCTTTTGCATATAAAAATCTTTTAATGAATGAATTTTATAATTGCGTGCAAGAAATTTTCTTTTCGCTTAAAAAGTTCCCGAGATATAGTGAAATACGTGAAAAGTAAAATTAACATTAAAGGATCCAAATTTTTGATCCCTGTCCTAATTAAACTATGGTGACCATTTTTCCCATATTGCGCCTACTCCCTATATTTTACGAGTCAGAATTTCGAATACGTCGAAAAATGTGCAAGTTTATTAAAAAAAAGGAAGTTTTTAAGTCTCATTTCGTAACCTAATTTATCGTCTGCGCTTATTAATTAACATATTTGAGGTCATCCCCTCAAACCTTTAATATTGAGTCCTAAAACGTGAAAAGGAGATCATTAGATCAAAAGTTATTCAGGGTCATCCACTTTTTTTTTTAATTTTTTTTTTGCACACTGTACTAAATAGCCGTCATTTTAATTATCACAAAAGCTGCTTATACCCCTTACGTTAAACTGCTTATATTATAGCAAGTTGCTTATACTTACCACTTCACTATTAAAACGTTTTTAAAAAAAATTATTTTCGCTTGACAATCTCTGCTAAAGATTTCTATTCCTTCAATATTAAATTGTAAAGGTAAAGTCAATGGATAACTGTTTAAGGTAAATTGAATTTGTTCAATTTTGACATTTAATATCAAATATGCTTGATGTGTATATTTAAGTTGTTTGTACGCAGTGTGTTGGATATAATCATTCAAACTAAAATTGACAAGAAAATGACAAATCATAAAATTAACTAACACTCTGAATAAGCAATTAAAATGTTTCGGTAAATCGGAACACGTTGGTAGGTGTTATAACCATCATGTGATGATTAAAATTTCCTTCCAAAGGCACTTTTCAAAAGGTAAGAATAGTTAATAATTTTTAATTTTAATCATTACTTTTGTAATTCTTTTATCAGTTCAAATAAAATTAACACTTTTATTGCTTCATTCATTAAATGTTAGGATATCAGCTTATCTTGAATAATTTATTTAGGAATAAAGCTATTGACGTGGCGTTCAATATATGATTCGATCTATCATCCATCTCACTAAGTCACATTGGGAAAGGGAGTCAACCGGCCGAAGACTCCTAGCAAAGTAAAGAGTGGTTCACGTTAAATCTGTCAGGTCACAAGGTCCTCCATGTTCCCATAACAAATTACATCCCTGGAGCACTGAATTGGAGATTGAGCATTCTCTGGCTCAGGTCAAAATTACGATCTGTGGAATGGATGTATGAATGGGTCTGCCCTATAAACGGGTGTGACGTATGGGCGTGGCAGAATTCGAATACTTCGCCATAGAGGGCTCCACTTGACCATTTAATCAGTAAAAAAACATGAATCAATCTACTAAATCCAGATATTCGGTATGCCTTGAACACCTTGAAAGATTAAACGATAATAGAAAGCTGAGAAAACTTCTAAATCGCAATACTTTGAACTCGTGACCAAGAGGAAGACCGAAAAAGAAGTGGTTGGTTAAAATCCTTAATAATCTAACTGCCTTAAGGAGAAATAGTTGAAGTTTAAAGCCAAAAATAGGAAAGTCTGTAACAGTATTGTTTGGCAGGGCAAGGCTCACAGCGATTTATTTATTTATATTTCAAATGGAAGTGTAGGTCAGAAAATAGGAGACGCGTCATTTTGACGAATTTCGAGTTTTGTAAGGAGAATTTTAAAACTCGTTTGAATTTTTATTTTATCTCTTGTAATGACTTTTAACCATTGATCGAAGTAAATATATATTGTAGCCTTTTTTCAACAAAAGCGTTAAAATATTGAAATTCTCTATGTGGTATACCTATCTCTACGGATATGCGTCAATTTGACGCGATCATAATTTAGACAAAATTTTGAGTAAACAAGCAATTATCACTTCAATAATAAATGGAAATGTACCGACAATACTTCGATACGTTATCCGATATCGTTATCTCAAATAAAACAAACGATAAACAACTGTTGCCGATAAGCAATAATTGAAAGAACAGACGCAGATTGTCAATTGATGTCAGAGTGTCAGATTTTGAAGGTTTCAGTTGCTTAGTTCGAGTATTGAAAAATTAAATACTATAATATTTCTTAAATATATATCTCATATTTTCATTTTTTTCTTATAATATACAATTGCATTGGTTTCTAATTGCAGATATGCAAACTGCTCCGGACACACCAAAATAATTAAAAGAATTTTAAATAACAACTAAGTAAGTTTAGAAAATATAAAGTGGTGAATTATATAAGCCAACGAATTATTTAGAAATAGTGGCGGATAAAAATGTAATAAATTGATTTTATTAAATTAAGAATCACAATTATATGTATTCTTTCATACGCCAAATTGACGCGTATTCGTGGAGATAGGTATATAAGAAACGTCCGTAAACCTAGTGATGTATTGGTTCATGCGTCAAATTGACGTGTGTTCGTAGAGATAGGTATATAAGAAACGTCCGTAAACCTAGTGATGTATTGGTTTAAGCGTCAAATTAACGAGTGTTAGTAGAGGTAAGTATATAAGAAACGTCCGTGAACCTAGCGTTAATGGACTAAATTAAGAAATAAGAATTAACGCGTAAATTCGGATACTAGTAGACAAAGTTTCCCGGCTGCAAAAAGTAAGTTTGTAAAGATGCGATGAGTGAATTAACTTTCAGCAAGTTGATAAGCCTGCTGACTTGATTAAATATGCCTTTTATAATGCAACAATGAAGGCTAGATTTGAGATATTTATAAGAAATTGTGACTAAAACTTTGTGGTATTAATAGTATTGTGTGAAAAGCTTTATTATAAACCTGCATAGCTGCAACTTCTATGCTTTTTTTATCGAAATTTTTGCTAGTGGTAGTATAATCTGTGCTCTTAAATCTGATTCTTAATTTGTTCAAGACTCGAGAGCAAGAGGGAGACAAAATAAGTCATTTAATATAAGTCAGTGACTAAGTCACCGATCAAATAAGTCACTGAACGAAGTCATGTAAATTCTAATCAGCGTGAAAGGAAAATAGTAAATATAGCCAAATATAGGTAAGCCAAATATAGGTAAGTCTGAAACATTATTATTTGGAAGGCCATGGCCCTCAAGGTACTGGTTTATATCTTTTAGAAAAAGAAGTGTTTATCTCAGAATTGGAAGCTTTGCTTTTAACCTCTTCGAAACGGGCGACTCCCATATGCATTCTAAGGGAGTCGATAATCAGGGTAAACAAAGATAAGCATTTAGCCAAACTATTTTTATAGCAGTTTAATTGTGGAGGGGGAAATAATAATTTGCTTTTTCTAATTAACCACTGCTTAGTTCGAATTTAAATTTGTATAGTTACACTTTCAATATACTTGAATTGGCAGTGTTAGATTTAAAGTGAAAGCAAAAATAAGTCTGTCAAATTAGCTAGGCACAAACTTAAGCTACTGCTTTTTATTTTTGACAATCCTGATTCTGTACGAATAAATTTATGACTTGAACTTCCTAAGAAGATTAATCGGTTAAATAAGAAAATAAGAATTAGCGAGTAAAGTTTGCCACCAGTAAACAGAATTTACTGGCTGTAAATCGAAATCTCCTTACTTGGGCTAACCTTCAGCAGATTGATGAACCTGCTAACATGAGTTCCGTGAGAAAAATACTTCAGTACATACGATAAATTTAAGTTTTAGAGGTATTTAAAAGAAATTGCGACCAAACTTTTGTGGTATTAAAAATGTCGTGTCAAAAGCTTTTTTGCAAATTTTCATAGCGCAGCTTTCACGCTTGTTTTTAATAGAAATTTTTGCTAGTGGTAGCTTTTAAATCTGATTCTTAATTTATTCGCGACTCTATGACAAGAAGACCAAAGAAGAAATGGTTGGATTAAACCGCTGAAATTCTTAATACTGTGAAGCTGAAATACTGGATGTCGAAAGCCCAAAATGGACAGACTGGAACAATATTATTAGAATTATAGTGCAAATGCTTACAGTGAGCAGGCAGGCCTATGTGTTAACAGTGATCTGTAGTTTTTTTTTATTGAAGAAAAGCAAGGTGTTGGTTCTTTATTGGAAGACTTAGTGCTTAATTAATTTAATGAAGAAATTGGAATTACCGGGTAAATCTCGCTAACAGCAAAGAGAGTTTCCAAGTTTCAAAAGAAAATTTCGTAACTGCGCTAGGTTTGAATTAACTTTCTGCTTGTTGGTGAACCTGCTAATATGATTGTAAAAATCAATTACTATAA
This sequence comes from Parasteatoda tepidariorum, assembly GCF_043381705.1. Lineage (NCBI taxonomy): Eukaryota > Metazoa > Arthropoda > Arachnida > Araneae > Theridiidae > Parasteatoda > Parasteatoda tepidariorum. The sequence continues at coordinate 20,986,180 of NC_092215.1, forward strand.
AACAATGAGCGTATGTTTTAGAGGTATTTATAAGAAATGTGACTAAAAATATGTGTGGCATTAAATGTATTGTGTGCAAATCTTTATTGCAATTTTGTGTAACTGCAACTTTTTATATAAGAATAAAACCAGTGGTGGTAAAATCCATGCTCTTGAACCTGATTCTCAAGATGTCCAAGACGCGACGCTAAGAGGAAGACTGAAAAAGGCATGGGTTTGTGGAACCACTGAAAATCTAACCACCTTGAAGCTGAAAACCTGGAAGTCAAATGTGAAAAACAGGTAAGAGTAAAACAATATTTTTCCGCAGTTCAAAGCTTACAGAAGACTATTGGACGTTTTTTTTTTCCTTTTTGAAATAGAGATGTTGGACTCAAAGTGGGAGACTTAATTGATTTACAGATGAAATAGGAATTAACGGATAAATCCTGCTACCATTAAGTAAAGTTTCCGAACCGCGAGAGAAAATTTTGTAACTGCACTCTGTTTGAATCACTTTCAAGCTGGTTGATAAACCAGCTATCATGAATTAATCTTAACTTTAGCAGCCCACGACGAGTTCATGTTTTAAATGTACTTATAGGAAATTGTGATTAAAACTTTGTGGTATTAAAAGTATTACGCGAAATGCTTTATTGTAAATTTGCATAGGTGCAACCCTTACTCTTTTTTCTTAATTGAAATTTCCGCTAGTGGTATTAAAATCCATGCTCTTACATCTGATTCTTCACTTATTAAATTTGCTTTGAGATTAAATTTTATCATCATTAGATATAAATGATTCAGAGTGAAAATCAATCAACGATCTTTTCAAAATCAGACATATTTTAAAGTTTTCTAATGACTATAATATTGTTCTTCGTTTTTATTTAACACGTTTTGTCCCGAATTTATTTATTGAAATGATACAAAAAGTGGTTTTATGGAAAAAGTGGTATAATATATTATCGAAATTAATTGTTTTTTCTGCTATTAGGACATACAAAAAGTCATTGATAGATCAAAACATACTTGCTCCTTATAATTCTAGATCTAATCAAAAATAACTAAATCATTGTGGTATCTGAGAATCTTTTAATTCACCCAGATAAATGAAAATGCTGAAAAAAGTTTCCCACCATAATTAATGTCTTTGAAAAAGGGAACTGTCCTATATATATGACGCTGGGCGTTAACCGGTTAAACTATTTCCCATATTGCTCCTACTCCCTATATTTTTCGAGTCAGAATTTCGAATACGTCGAAAAATTTGCAGGTTCATTAAAAAAAAGGAAGTTTTATGTCTCATTTCGAAACCTAATTTATCGTCTGCACTTATTAATTAACATATTTGAGGTCATCCCCTCAAACCTTTAAGATTGAGTCCTAAAACGTGAAAAGGCGATCATGAGATCAAAAGTTATTCAGGGTCATCCATTTTTTTTTTAATTATTTTTTTTTTTGCGCACTGAACTAAATAGCCGTCATTTTAATTATCACCAAAGCTGCTTATATCTTTTACCTTAAACTGCTTATATTATAGCAAGTTGCTTATACTTACCACTTTACTATTGAACTGTTTAAAAAAAAATTATTTCCGTTTTTCAATCTCTGCTCAGAATTTCTATTCTTTCAATATTAAACTGTAAAGGTAAAGAAATGGGTTTTCAATGATCCGTATAAAAGTTCTATACTAGAGTTTTTTACTTATTTATTCATTTTTTTTTTAAGAATGCTCTTAACCTTATGCATATGTATACTGAACAGCAAATACGTGAAATCTATTGCTATCAATTTGAAGTCAATGTACTTCAAACATACCGGTTGTAGCTGCTTGAAGTTTAAAGACATAACTTTTATGTAACGCACTTATGATTATTAACTGCATAAACTGATGAAGTAGCTAACTGCATTAACTGATGAAGTGGCTAACTATATTTACTGATGAGGTTGCATACTACATTAATTGATTAAGTGACTAACTGCATTAACTGCAGAAATGGCTAACTACATAACTGAAAAAGTGGCTAGTTACATTAACTGATAAATTTTTTACCAAAGATTAATGGCGAAAAATTTAAATTTTAGAGCTTATAGTTTTCAGTGAAGACTAAGAAGCATCTCTCCTCAATTGCAAAGAGCTAGCTCATAGCTTCCCAGAATATTTAAAGTGGTAGTTAAATAGATAACTAAGGTAAATTTAATTAATTAATTAATTTAATTTAATTAACTTAATTTTGAATATATTTAAAAATTTGGATGGACAATTAATGTCAGTTATGTTTTATGTGCATGTTTAAGTTGTTTGTACGTAGTGTGCTGGACAAAATCAATCAGAATAAAATTGACTATTTCAACAATAAAATGACAAGCCATAAAATTTCTTACCACTCTGAATAATCAATTAAAATGTTTCGGTAAATCGGAGCACGTTGGCAGGTATTAATCCTTTGTGCGATGATTAGAATTTTTTTCCAAACGCACTTTTCCAAAGGTGAGAATAACTAATAATTTTTAATTCTATTGATTACTTTTGAAATTCCGTTTTCTGTTCAAATAGAATTAACACTTTTGTAACTTCATTCATTAAATTTTCGGACATCAGGATAGTTTAAATAATTTATTTATGAAAAAAGCTTTGACGTTGCGTTCAATATATGATTTGATCTATCATCTAACTCCCTAAGTCTCATTGGGAACAGGAGTCAAACTGCCGAAGACTCCCAGTGTAGTAATGACTGGTGCACGTTAAAGCTGTCGGGACACAAGGTCCTCCATTCTCCCATTACAAATTACACTCCTGGGTTACTGAATTGGAGCTGGAGCATTCTCTGGTTCAGGTCAAAATTACGATATGGGGAATGGGTGTATGAATGTGTCCACCTTATAAACGGGTGTGACGTATTGGCATCGTAGAATTCGTATACTTTGCCATAGATGGCACCATTGAAAAACAAGAACACTCGCACCCCCTCTGTTGAAATAAAAGTGAACTTGACCATTTAATCAGTTGAAAAACATGATTCAATCTATTAAAGTCAGACATTCGGTATGCATGGCACACCTTGAAAGATTAAACGATCATGGAAATCTGAGAAAAAGTTTAAAACGGAATAATTTGAACTCGTGACCAAGAGGAAGACCGAAAGGAATGTTTGGGCAAAATCCCTGAAAATCTAACAGCCTTAAGGTTAAATAGTAGAAATCGAAAGCCAAATATAGGAAAGTCTTGAACAGTATTGCTTGGCAGAGCAAGGTTCACAGCGATTTATTTATTTATTTTTGAAATGGAAGTGTAGGTAAAAAAAGGGGAGACTGCACTTACTGAACAATAATTATCGCGAAAATTCTGATACTAGTAGACAGAGTTTCCTGGCAGCAAAAATTAAGTTTGTAAAGTAACTTTCAGCAAGTCGATAAGCCTGCTGACTTGATTACAGATGTCTACAAAGCAGCAACAATGATAGCAAGATTTAGAGATATTTATAAGAAATTATGACTAAAATTTTGTGGTATTAAGAGTATTGGGTGAAAAGCTTTATTATAAACATGCATAGATGCAACTTTTACGCTTTTTAATCGAAATTTTTGCTAGTGGTATTAAAATCTATGCTCTTAAATCTGATTCTTAATTTGTTCATGACTCGAGACCAAGAGGAAGAAAATATAAGTCATTCAATATAAGTCACTGAACGAAGTCACTTAAATTCTAATCACTGTGAAGGGAAAATACTAAATGTTGAAAGCCAAATACAGATAAGTCAGAAGCAATATTGTTCGGACCACAGCAGGCAGGAGTTCATTTTCTTAAAAAAATGAAGTGTTGGTCTCAAAATGGGAGACTTTGCTTTTAACCTCCTCGAGACGAGCTAGTCATATATGCATTCTAAGGGAGTTGATAAGCAGGGTACACAAAGATAAAACAAGTAGTCAAACTATTTTTATTGCAGTTAATTTGTGGGCGGGGTAATAATAGCTTGATTTATTTAATTAACCGCCACTTAGTTTGAATAAAAAATTGTATAGTTACACTTTTAGAGAACTTGGATTGGATGTGTTAGATTTAAAGTGAACGCAAAAGTAAGTCTGTCAAATTAGCTAGCCACAATCTTAACACGTTCACGCCGGGAAAAGTGAAAATACTGATACGGGAAAAAGAAAATACTGGTAGAGGAACTATTTCAATATTAGATAATATTCGGGAGGAGTAATCTATTCTCAACAATAACAATTCACTGTAAGGAAATTTATCACGGCGAAGAAGCATTTCAATATAAAAATTGCATCCGTAAAAACAATTGGTAGTTATGGATTTTTATTATTCCCAGAAAAAAACTAAAAAATGAAATTCATTGTTACCAGTTTTTACTCCGGTGCACTGTCAAGATGAGACAATCTAGCGTGGCCCACCGGTGGGTCACATCGGCGTGAACGTGTTAAACTACTGCTTTTTATTTTTGACTATCCTGATTACGTACAAATACATTTGTGTCTTGGACATCCTTAGAAGATACATGTATTAAATAAGGAAATAAGAATTAACGAGAAAATTTGGCTACCAGTAAACAGAGTTTCCTGGCTGTAAAACGAAATTTCCTATTTTGGACTAACGTTCAGCAGGCTGATGAACCTGCTAACGTGAATTTTGAGACTAGAACGCTATGTTATCGCGATAAATGGTGTTTTAGAGGTATTTCAAAGAAATTGTGACCAAAACGTTGTGGTATTAAAAATGTTGCATCAAAAGCTTTTTTGCAAATTTTCATAGTGCAGCTTTCACGCATTTTTTTAATTGAAATTTTTGCTAGTGGTAGCTTTTAAATCTGATTCTTAATTTATTCACGACTCGATGACAAGAAGACCAAAGAAGAAACGGTTGGATGAAACCGCTGAAATTCTTAACACTGCGAAACTGAAATACTTAATGTCAAAAGCCAAAAATGGACAAACAGGAAAAATATTATTAGAATTACAGTGCAAACGCTTACAGTGAGCAGGCTGGCCAAAGCCTTTACAGTGAGCTGTGATTTTCTTTTATTTAAATAAAAAGAGGTGTTGGTTCTTTATTAGGAGACTTGGTGCTTAATTAATTATATATAGAAATAATAATTACCGGGAAAATCTCGCTAACAGTAAAGAGAGTTTCCTAGTTTCAAAAGAAAATTTCGTAACTGCACTAGGTTTGAATTAAATATGAACCTGCAATTATGATTGTAAAGATCAATTGCTATAAAACAATGAACGTATGAAGAGGTATTTATAAGAAATGTGACAAATATGTGGGATTAAATGTATTGTGTGCAAAGGCTTATTGCAATTTTGTGTAACTGCAACTTTTTTTATAAAAATTTTGCTATTGGTGGTAAAATCCATGCTCTTAAACCTGATTCTCAAGATGTCCAAGACGCGACGCTAAGAGGAAGACTGAAAAAGACACGGGCTTGTGGAACCACTGAAAATCTAACCACCTTGAAGATGAAAACCTGGAAGTCAAATGTGAAAAACAGGAAAGAGTGAAACAATATTTTTCGACAGTTCAAAGCTTACAGTAGACTATCGTACGCTTTATTTTTTTTATTTTTGAAATAGAGGTGTTGGTCCCAAATTGGGAGACTTAATGGATTTACTTATGAAATAGGAATTAACGGATTATTCTTACTACCATTAAATAAAGTCTCCGAGCTGCGAGAGAAAATTTTGTAACTGAGCTATGTTTGAATTACTTTCAAGCTAGTTGATAAACCAGCTATCATGAATTAATTTTAATTTTTCAAGCCCGTAACGAGTTCATGTTTTAAATGTACTTATAGGAAATTGTGATTAAAACTATGTGGTATTAAAAGTATTGCGTGAAAAGCTTTATTGTAAATTTGCATAGGTGCAACTCGTACTCTTTTTTCTTAATCGAAATTTCCGCTGGTGGTATTAAAATCCATGCTCTTACATCTGATTCTTAATTTATTAAATTTGTTTTGAGGTTAAATTTTATCATCATTGAATATATAAATGATTCAAAGTAAAAATCAATCAATGATCTTTTCAAAATCAGACATATTTAAAAGTTTTCTAAAGACTATAATATTCTTCTTCGTTTTTTGTTTAATAAACACCAGATAAAAGCAAAAAGTTTGCAATGGTCTAGAAATTTACTTTACAGTTATAATAAATTTAATAAAAAATAATCATTTGAAGGGATTCAGTTTTTTAGCAATATATTAATTTAAAGTACATATGTATGGGTGTAAAAAAATAGTAGGTACGAATCAAGCTTCAATAAATTTGATTTATTCAATTTTTACTGACCACTAATACTGAATAATTTAAATATTTATGTAATACTCCACTTTAGCATAAATGCGAACTGCTCCGGACACTTCAAAATAATGTAAAAAACGGCAAATAACTACAAACTAAAATTTACTTTTTGACAAGTACTGAACTAAAATTTACTTTTAATTAACCGGTTAACGACCAGCGTCATATATTTAGGACAGTTCCTTTTTTCAAAGACATTCATTGTGGTGGGAAACTTTTTTCAGCATTTTCATTTATCTGGGTGAATTAAAAGATTCTCAGATACCACAATGACTTAGTTATGATTATGATAGACTGATTAGATCTAGAATTATAAGGAGCAAGTACTTTTTGATCTATCAAAGACTTTTTGAATGCTCTAACAGAAGAAAAACCAATTAATTTCGATAATATATTATGCCACGTTTTCCATAAAATCACTTTTTGTAACATATCAATATATAAATTTGGGACAAAACGGGTTAAAATTTAATTTAAAATTTACTTGTACTTAAAATTTGCTTTTTCCTCTTTGATCTAACTTTCAGCATATTCATACCTGCCAACTCTTCCGGATTTTCCGGAAGATTTTATTTTCATATTTAAAGAGGTAGTAAATATATACTATTTTTTCTTTTACAAAATTAATTTTTTAATGATTTTCATCACCACTATTCTTACAAAAATTAAGCACCTATATTAATATTCGTTACTATCATGGTTGTCAACTTAAGTTTTTTAAAATGCAACGTATTTGTTTGCTTAAAATTGAAGTTTTAATTTCATTTTAATACCACTGGGAAAAATAATAATGGAAGGGATTAAAAGTTGGCAGGTATGATACATATACCTGATAGCATGAATTCGTGAAACGATCATTTGATATACGCGTATGTTTTGGAGGTATTTATGAGAAATTGTGACTGAAACTTTGTGGTATTAAAAGTATTGTGTCAAAAGCTTTTTTGTAAATTTTCATAGTGCTGCTTTTACGCTTTTTTTATAGAAATTTCTGCTAGTAATAGCTTTTAAATCTGATTCTTAATTTATTCACTGTTCAATGCCAGAAGATCAAAAAAATTGTTGGATGAAACCGCTGAAATTCTTAAAACTGTGAAGATGAAATACTATATGTCGAAAGCCTGAAATGGACAGACTGGAACAATATTGTTAGAATTACAGTGCAAACGCTTACAGTGAGCAGGCAGGCCAATGCGTTTACCGTGAGCTGTAGTTATTATTTTTTTTTAGAAAAAACAAGGTGTTGGTTCTTTATTGGGTTACTTTGTGCTTAATTAATTAAATAAAGAAATAGGAATTACCGGGTAAATCTCGCTAACAGTAAAGAGAGTTTCAAAAGAAAATTTCGTAACTGTGCTAGGTTTGAATTAACTTTCAGCAGGTTGGTGAACCTGCAATTAAGATTGTAAAAATCAATTACTATAAAACAATGAGAGTATGTTTTAGAGATATTTATAAGAAATGTGACCAAAAATAAGTGACATTAATGTATTGTGTGCAAAGCCTTATTGCAATTTTGTGTAACTGCAACTTTTTTTTATAAAAAATTAGCTAGTGGTGGTAAAATCCATGCTCCTGAACCTGATTCTTAAGATGTCCAAGACGCGGCACTAAGAGGAAGACTGAAAAAGACATGGTTCTGTGGAACCACTGAAAATCTAACCACCTTGAAACTGAAAACCTGGAAATCAAATGTGAAAATAGGAAAGAGAGGAACAATATTGTTCGGTAGGCAGAAACATACAGCGGGCTATTGTACTCTTCATTTTTTCTTTTTGAGAAAAAAGTATTGGTCCCAAAATGGGAGACTTACTGGGTTTACTGATGAAATAGGAATTAACAGATACATCTTGCTACCAGTAAATAAAGTTTCCGAGCTGCAGGTGAAAATTTTCTAAATGCGTTGTATTTGAATTACGTTCAACTGGGTGATAAACCAGCTATCATGATTAAGTAAGATGTTAATCGACGCTAAACGAGTGCATGTTTTAAAGGTATTTATAGGAAATTGTGATTAAAATTATGTGGTATTAAATGTATTGCGTGAAAAGCTTTATTGCAAATTTGCATAGGTGCAACTCTTAAGCGTTTTTTTAATCGAAATTTCCGCTAGTGTTAGTAAAATCCATGCTCTTAAATCTGATTCTCAATTTATTAAATTTGTTTTGAGAACAATTTTATGATCATTAAATATAAATGAATCGAAGTAAAAATCAATCAACGATCTTTTCAAAATCAGACGTATTAAAAAGACTTTTAACGACTATAATATTGCTCTTTGTTTTTTATTTAGTAAACACTGGATTGAAGCAACAGGAGATTTACTTTATAGCCATCTAGAAATTTACTTTATAGTTGTAATAATTTTTTTTTTAAAAAATAATTATTTGAAGGGATTCATTTTGATCGCAGTATTTCAATTTAAAGTAAAATTTTTGCTATTATTATATTTGCTATTATAATTTTTGCTATTATTATTATATTATACTATTTGCAAAAGTTTTAATAAGTTGGTTATGAATTAAATAGTAAAACATATAGAATGAGCATAATTACTTTAACCCTTTCGCGCCGACTGTCACAAATGCGTGACAGCATAAAACCGTATCAATCTGTGTAAAAATATAAAACTGGTAATCAAAGTATTTCTTTAGCAGTTTATTTGTGGGCGGAGTTAAAATTGTTTGATTTATTTAATTCACCAATACTTTGTTCAAAATAAAACTATTTAGTTATACTTTGAATTAACTTTGATTATATATATGATTAAACTAACAATAACTAAAGTAAAAGCAAAGTAAGTTTGTCAAATTAGAAACTACACTCTAAAAACTGTACCTCTGATTTCAGAGGCACAGGCTAAATGTACCGTGTATTTTCTCGCGTAAGAGGCACATAACTAATGTGCCTTTAAAAATGAGAGGCACCACAACAAATTAAAGGTACCAAAGCAAACGCCAGTCAATGCGCGGTACAATAAGACTTTCGTGCCTCTGAAATTCGCTTCATTTCTTTTTCTTCGGTACGATCATGTAACGGAGAACAAGCGCATGCGCACATCAGTGAAAAATTTTATGACGAAATACGTTTTCTGTCCCCTCGCATCCACGCTACCGATGGAAGAAGTTTTCTACAAATGTGCTCTATTGATGTTATAAAAATGCTTGAATTTGGTAAGTTTAATACTTGTATCTTATTTTTATATTAATTCCTAAGTAACGACGGCATCTTTTTTATTAATACATTTCAATTTTTATTAGTGAATTATTAATGCTACAAATCTTATAAAAATGTTTAAGCGAGAGAGCTAACCCTAGTTATGTTTACATTTCTGTTGTAGTTGTATTATTTATGTTTTATCATTATAATATTAAGAGGAATGTTTTTAAAGTGCCCTATATTTGTTCTGTAGTGTTTGATTATAATTTTGTATGAGGTTTTCAATGTGGCGATTGCTATGAATAAGAAATCATTTTTATTTGAAATACCAATTTGCTTTTTTGTTTATCTTAGTTTACATTCGAGAGCTATCACAGAAATTCTCTCACAGAATGATTGAATAATTTAAAAAACAACGAAGAATGTTTTCGAATTTTTATTATAATTATGAAAAGTATACTTTCAATCATTAGCTATTTTAGAAAACAATTGACATTGATATCTAATTATAATTATTTCAAACTGTTACTAAACTTACAATTGATATAAACCTGAAGAAAAAAATAAGATTATGCTTTATTTATATTTTAAATATGGTGTAAGCATGGGAGAAAAAGGCAATCTTCTAATGATTTATAAATTTTTAATTAGTTATTATTTTTTTTGAAAAAGTACTAATGTTTAAAAATGTTTTATTCTAACATCACAGCTTTCAGTGTATAATTTCAAATTTTAGTTTTGAATTTATGACTCAAAATAGATAACATGGGATATATAATTATTTA
>NC_092215.1:20997971-21029357 GCF_043381705.1 Parasteatoda tepidariorum
TTGTGCCTTTCATTTTTAAAGGCACGTTGTGCCCTTAAAATTCAGAGGCACAAACGATCCAAATGTGCCTCTGAAATCAGAGGTACATTGTGCCTTTCATTTTTAAAGGCACGTTGTGCCCTTAAAATTCAGAGGCACAAACGATCCAAATGTGCCTCTGAAATCAGCGGTACAGTTTTTAGAGTGTACTACATTTAAGTTACCGTTTTTTATTTAATTACATCCTGATTCTGATTTTGTACGAATGCTTTTCTGAATCACCCGTCCCCAAAGGGTTAAAAGCGTAACTACGAGATCATTACATTAAAGTTGCATTTCACATAATACTTTGAACTTATCTACGGAGTGGTGGAAAAATTATTTAAAATGAAAAATACTAAACTTTATTTTCATTTTCTTTAAAGGGGGCACTTGGGTCTATTCAACGCCTCGTATAACTGAAAGCTTCCATACTGCTTTCTATAAGTAGTCCAATCTGACCACTATGAAGGTAAACCCGTTTACGAAAGAGCCATTAAATAAAAAATCTGGAAAAAATAAGAAAGTGGTAGAACATATTTCCAAAAATCTGTTTAATTTATGAATATGATTGATTTGTCTTACTTACTTGTCAACCACTACGAATTCAATTCTCAAATATACATGACAAATTTCTCTTAACACTATGCGGTCCGCATATATTTAGTAATAAGTTTACCGTGTAACCGGTTCCGTGTAACTTGCTCCGCTTTGTAAAATAGTATTTTCTAGTGGTAGCTTACTTTTAGTTTAGTATTTTTCATTATAAGTAATTTTTCACCACTAAATATCAAAAATTATAAGTATGATATAAAATGCAACGGTAAAGTATCAAACTACTGGTTACTATATTAAAAAGTAGGCGTAACTATCTTTCTTTAGCGAATTTTACTATATAATTTGCTACCACTTTATTAAAACTATTCTAGAAAGCGGAGCAGTTGGCATCCGTGTACTCTATTGTCTCTTGACAAAATGTCACATGAATATCAGGTTGCAAAGCGCGACATCAATGTGTTGTCACCGGCCACTCACGTTGAGCTTGGACATGACTCCAACGTGTTGTCACCGGCTGTTAGTGTATGACTTGCGTATGGCACCAACGCAATTGGGTGTATGGCACCAACAATGGTGTATGGCAATTGTGTTGGGTTGGTGTTGGGTGTATGGCAATTGCGTATTTAGTGGTGTATGGCACCAACGTGTTGTCACCGGCAGTAAAGGTTTGGTTTTCTCGTGACAACACGTTGGTGTCACCGGTCATGAAAGTGTTAATAAGTTTTAAAGCAGAAATCAGGTTCATGCGCGCAACTGGGTCACTTTTTAAGTAGTCTGCACAGACTACTTCTAAAAAACAGTGTGGAGGCTTTCTGATGTAGGTCTATTTCCCATTAACCTCAGAAATGTCCGAATTGCGTTACCCACGGTGGAGGAGTAGCGTCGCCCACGTCATACAGTCACAAACCCATTACATCCGGGTTACATTCGCACAATTACATAGAAGAAAGGACATAAAACACAGAGAGAAAGTTATATCCATGCCATCAGTGGAATTCGAGCCCTCAACCACTGGCCCTCGTAGTCCAGTACAGTAATCACTAGACCAGTAATCAGCAAAAGCTAGATTAAAAATAACTTAAATTTCTTTACCAAAGGAAAGTTTTTTTTACAAAGCGGTGCAAGTTGGGATAGCTGAGTTGATATTTTTTACAAAACATTTTGTCGTGAATTGTAGCAAAAATGCTTCACACTTTGGCAGTACTAAGGAACCATAAAAAAATACAGGATTCGTTGATTGACAGTGATAAGCCATATGCTTACCTGCCAACTTTTGCGCAGTTGGGGTAAAATTTCATTTACATATTTAAAGTGGTAGTAAAATATATGCTTCCTATATATTCCTTGCATTTAATAGTTTAATTTTTAATCTTTTCGACTGTCACTATTTTTTTAAAAAATTAAGCATATATAATGTTATATACTGTCGTTGCAGTCCGCATAAGTTTTTTCTAAATATAGCGTTTGTTTCTGCCTAAAATTTTAATTTAACTTCCATTTTACTTCTACTGAGGAAAATCATCCTCGAAAGGATTGAATGTTAACAGGTATGCATATGTATATTTTTGTTTTTTTGAAGGAAAAAAAAATGACAAACTCTTCTCGTTTTCCATCGGTTTTTGACGTTGCAAATTCGCAAAATATAAATAAAATTACAAAATGTAAATAATTTCGATTTAATGTTGTTTTAGGAATTTTTTAGAGCAGACGTGATACTAAAACCAGAAACAAAATTATAGTAAGCTAGATTGAATTACTTTTTTCTCAAAAATCCAAATTTGGTATAAATGATGAAGATTAGTATTCGTATTCGTACGTTATACTCAGGAATTACTGTTTTTAGGTAGAGTTTTGCATTTTTTATGCAGTTTTAACGCGTTGCTGACCGGTCACGAGTTAACTCGTGTTTTCGTGGCCAAGCGTTGATGACCGGTCTGGTGTCATAGCAATCATGTTAGCAGTGATGTGTTGACTATTTTAAAAAGTGGGCGTAGTTTTCCTTACTTTTCAAGTTTTACTATTTAATTCTCTACCAATTTATTATAACTTTACGAAACCTGACTTTGCAAAACTTGTGGTGTACCAATACACGTAGGTGATTGTAATAATTTTTGTCATGCGAAAAAGAAATAAAGATCTTCCTCATTCGCTTTCAAAAACAATTGCCGGGCACATGGGAAAATTTTCAGAAAAGTTGCCCGTCAGCTATGTGTTAATACGTGTATTTTTAATTCACGTTGTGTTTGGTTGTATCCAGATCTTCTCAGACATCTTGTAAGCAACTCTGAATCAGAAACTTGCTCTCTACTTAAGTAATCAGAGATATAAAATTATACGTCTATTAAACTTATCTGTGTTTCATAATTTAAAATATCTTACACATTAATTTTAATTTTTTTTAAATTCTGACTGCCTTTTAGGGATATCTCAATTAAAACAAATATTCTCTATTTTCACTTTGTGATTATAGTGCAATCTGTGAAATCGAAAAACAAATTAATTGAAAGCTTAATTGGTGTGTTTTTTCCTCAAAAGTCCAAATTTGCTATAAAAATTGGGGTTTATATTTATTGTTTTTGAGTCCCCTTACATGATAGCCAGATGATGAAGTTTTTAGATCGAGTTTCCCATTTTTTAATACAGTTTTAATATGTGTATTTTTAATTCACGTTATTTTTGGTTGTCTCTATATCTTCCTAGACAATTTATAAGTTATACTAAACCAGAAACTCTCTCTCCACTTAACCGGTTAACGCCCAGCGTCATATATTTAGGACAGTTCCTTTTTTCAAAGACATTCATTGTGGTGGGAAACTTTTTTCAGCATTTTCATTTATCTGGGTGAATTAAAAGATTCTCAGATACCACAATGATTTAGTTATTTCTGATTAGATCTATCATTATAAGGAGCAAGTACTTTTTGATCTATCAATGACTTTTTGATTGCCCTAACAGTTTAGATTGCTCTAACACTAATTAATTTCGATAATATATTATACCACTTTTTCCATAAAACAACTTTTTGTATCATTTCAATTTATAAATTCGGGACAAAACGGGTTAAGTAATCGGAGATATTAACACTTTACCGACCGGCCGTCGATTAATCGACGTTTTGTTCTCAGCGCTTACCGACCGGTCGTCGATTAATCGACGTTTTGTTCTCATCGTATACCGACCGGCCGTCGATTATTCGACGTTTGCTCCCCAGCGCTTACCGACCGGTCGTCGATTAATCGACGTTTTGTTCTCATCGTATACCGACCGGCCGTCGATTATTCGACGTTTGCTCCCCAGCGCTTACCGACCGGTCGTCGATTAATCGACGTTTTGTTCTCATCGTATACCGACCGGCCGTCGATTATTCGACGTTTGCTCCCCAGCGCTTACCGACCGGTCGTCGATTAATCGACGTTTTGTTCTCATCGTATACCGACCGGCCGTCGATTATTCGACGTTTGCTCCCCAGCGCTTACCGACCGGTCGTCGATTAATCGACGTTTTGTTCTCATCGTATACCGACCGGCCGTCGATTATTCGACGTTTGCTCCCCAGCGCTTACCGACCGGTCGTCGATTAATCGACGTTTTGTTCTCATCGTATACCGACCGGCCGTAGATTATTCAGCGTTTGCTCCCCAGCGCTTACCGACCGGTCGTCGATTAATCGACTTTTGACCGATCTGTGGTGACTACGTTTTCCACCAATTCAGCATGCCCTGAAAAAAATTCAGCTGTCGTTTTCTCGAGTGCAGCTGGGTGCGACCAGATTTTCCTGCGAAAAGAGTCGGGATTTTTCATCGTGCAGCTGGGTGCGACTAGATTTTCCTGCGAGGAAAGTCGGGATTTTTTCATCGATATGAAGGCAGGGATGCCAACTGCTCCGCTTTCTGGAAAAGTTCTAATAAAGTGGTAGCAAAATATTTTGTAAGATTAGTTAAAGAAAGATAGTTACGCCTACTTTTTAATACAGTAACCAGTATATTGATGATTTAACGTTGCATTTTATATCATATTTGTAATTTTTGATATTTAGTGGTGAAGTCCGCGCGTCAGTCTAGGCCGAAACCGAGCCGGTGTCTCGGACTATCTGCAGCTGAACGGGCGGTGAAAGGGCATAGTATGTTCGAACCGCTACCGGTCGGTAAAGTGTTAAATTGTATGTGTGATTTGTATGTGTCACTTTAAAGAATATGCTTCTCAAAGAAGAAAAACATTAACACGTTCACGCCGGGAAAAGTGAAAATACTGGTACGGGAAAAGAGAAAATACTGGTAGAAGAACTATTTCAATATTAGATAATATTCGGGAGGAGTTAATCTATTCTCATCAATAACAATTCACTGTTAAGAAATTTATCACGGCGAAGAAGCAATTGAATATAAAAATTGCATCCGTTAAAAACAATTGGTAGTTATGGATTTCTATTATTCCCGGAAAAAAAATAAAAAATAAAATTTATTGTTACCAGTTTTTACTCCGGTGCGCTGCCAAGATGAGACAATCTAGCGTGACCCACCGGTGGGTCACCCCGGCTTGAACGTGTTAAAGAAGCTGTTAAATGGGTCTTTTTTATGACCAATTTTGCTCACCACCCTAAATGATTTTTAAGTTCATTTTAATGAAATCGAAATGCTGTTTATCTCTCCTTTGCGTAATTTAGTTTCAAAATATCACTTCGAAATTATTTATTGCAAAACTGGTTATATATTCATCATAACATTCTTTATAAGATTTACATAATTGCTACTTTTCACTTTAATGAATCTGTTACCCCTCCCCCCACAAATAAAACATTAAAGAATCTGTTAAATGTGTCTGTTATCACCCATTAAGAATCCACAATATTTACAAGATACCCCTACAAAAATTAAGAAATTCGCATTTGCTTGCAAACTTGTAATTATTAGTCTGAAATTAATTACAATTCCCTACTACTGTATTTTTAGTCTTTAAATGATGACAAAATATAAAAGAAAGCCGTGTATAAATTGTCTAATATTAAATTATTGTTCGAATTTATTCAAAAAAAGTAAATAAAGTTAACACTACCGTGCAGTTGAAGCCAGGTTTTAAACTGCCAGATTTTCCAGCAAATAATTCTCCAGTGTTTTTACTAAAACATTCCCTTTACTAAAATAACGATCATTGGGACAATAACATTGTAATTCTGCTCAATTTTCAACTATGATAGTATGTACACGCCTTAATATAATAATATAGACGGAAGCGGTTTTGAATTATAATGTTCAGCATGCCCACATTATTGTATACAGATCAAGTATTCAACGGTATAGTTATTTGACAAGATGCACAGCTTTAGTATCAAGCGCATTCTGGGAAGTAATATTCAAGATGTATTCAGAAACAGCTTCAAATTTATCATTCTTGATTCAGGCATTACAATGTATTACTGCAATTGACTACGGACAATTACGTTCTAAATATTAATCAAGACTTGTTTTACTAGCATTGCTCATTTAGAAAATTAAAAATTTGGCTGCCGTTGATGTCAACCCGAAAGTACTAGATGTCCACAATATTTATAGTAGTATTAACCCTTTCGAGCCGACTGTCACAAATACGTGACAGAAAAAAAACCGTATCAATCAGGGTAAAAAGATAAAACTGGTAATCAAAGTATTTCTTTAGCAGTTTATTTGTGGGCGGAGTTATAATTGTTTGATTTATTTAATTCACCACTACTTTGTTCAAAATAAAATTATTTAGTTATACTTTGAATTAACATTGATTATATATATGATTAAACTAACAATAATTAAAGTAAAAGCAAAGTAAGTCTGTCAAATTAGAAACGACTACATTTAACTTACCGTTTTTTATTTAATCACGACCTGATCCTGATTTTGTACGAATGCTTTTACTGAATCACCCGTCCCCAAGGGGTTAAGTAAATAATCAGAAGAAACAGAAGGGGTAAGATATAACTTGATTAAAAATTTCATTCGATTTGAAAATATACAAATTGAAAATAACAGTTGACTTGTTTGGCATGTTTTGAAAGTTGGTGCTGAGAAATAGGCGCCAACTTTCAAAACATGCCAAACGTTAATGAAGGGAAACAAAAGTGATTTGAATTATAAAACGTAATGTTGCTCACGGAAAATTAGAAGTGATAAATAAAAGTGGAAAGACCACAGTTGCCGAGAGCGAAAAAGATGAAAAAAAAAACGAAACAATTACAGTGAAAGGGAGAAGCAAAAAAGAAAAAAAATTGTAATTGCCAAATTATATCCATCCCAGTCATATCAGTTTGTTTGAAAATTAAATATTTACAATGCAAATGGTCAATTTAAATCCTAAAATTTACGTGCAATTTAAACCTTTGGAATTCACCATGGAATCAAGGTGTATCAGTACTTAATTACATTTCATTATAGCATTTTATTACATAATAGCACTTAACTGTTCTAAATAGCAAAGCCAAGTAACAATCCCTAAAATTCCAGTTCTCCACTACGTTTATGGTGTTTGTTAAACAGAAATAAATTTATATTTATTGAAATGTTTTTAACTAGGCAGAAAATTCATGTTTTGGAACCTTTTGTCGCTGATGGAATAACGGTGTCGATTTTATATATTTTTTTCTGACCCTCTAATTCCAAGTAAGAAAGTATATTGGTACTTTAATTATAAAATACAGCCTGATAATTGCTAAAAAAACCTACTAGTTTATCGGCATCATGTTTCGACAAAAATGTAAAATCCAAAAAGAAGTATTTTTCTCTTCATTCATGTTCAAAAATTTATCAATAATTGATTTCGTAAATGAAAGTAATTTCAACGATGAATAACTACTTTTTTTATATGCAAATAACTGCGAATAAGTGCGAATTGGAAAAATTATTGTTTGGTAGGGAGCCGTGTTTGAAAAAAAGCCTTTAACGCCAAAAAAGACGCCAGTGTTTAATGCTGTATTTTACAACTATAAATTATTAAAATGCAAACAAAAATAGTATGAAAGTGTGATTAATTTGTTTCATAAAAAGTACAAAAAATATGCTTCATAAAAATTTTGCGTAAAGGGTTAAGACTACGTCTACTTTCGTTTTAATAAATGAATAAAAATTACGTCAATGAAAAAAAGATTTTTAAGTTAGGTAGTAACTAAAGCATGCTTCATTTTTTGTAATTCTCAAATTTAATTATTTAAAAATTTCAGTTTAAGTATATAAACTATTTTTTATAATTACTACATTAAGATGTTAAGTAAATATTTTATTCCCTTTGGGTGCCACTTAAAAGTTTCTCACGTGACTGTACCAATGTTATAACGATTCTTCCATGCATAATTAACACATTGAATGCCATGGAGGCCACCGGTGACCATCGAAGCCAAGGTTATTAGAAGCACATAATTCGAATAAATTTTAAATTTTTTTTATACAATCGTTACTCAAATGATTTGAAGAAATTAATGCAATATAGAACACACAAAAATAGTTATATTTATATACATAGAGATGCCAACTTGCTCCCTACAGCAAATAAATATGTTCAAGTGGTTGTTTATTAACTGTGATTCTTGGTTTAATAAATTCAATTTAGTAGATTTTTATCCACCACTATTTCTAAATAATTCGTAGGCTTATATCATTCACCACTTTATAGCACTCATGTCAATTGTCTTACGGTCATGATGTCGCCCATTTGATGTTCCTGAGGAGGAAAACATTTTTGATGTTTTGAGTTACTGATGTTTAATCCTTTTGGTGAGTAGTTCTTAATGATTCTCTTGCAATTATGTCTGGACGTGGCAAAGTTTGAAGCTCGTAGTTTAAAGAACAAAAATTAAGTTTAAACTTATTCAATTCAATTTTTAAAGTACTGCAAAATGAGTCTGCGACGTTGCGGACGTGGTGGAAAGACAAGCACGCCTACCGGGCGTCAAAACCTCAGTGACTCTACGACGGATGAGGAATCCAACAAAATCAAATCACGCAATATGGCTACATATCAAAATCATCCACGTGGCGAAAAACGGCAAACCGAAAAGACATCACGAGAACCAACGGTAAGTGTGGAAAGCATGAGTCCAGGTGAACGAATGTTACATGAAGAATGAATGGAAATGATAAGGATGACCAACTAACAAATTAAAACAACAGAGAAAGTGCTCCAGAATTGCACGCAACTCAAAACTCAACACATGGAAACTCAAGATGCAGGCCAAAATTTAGAACAGAAAAGCGAAATGACAACCGATACAGAAAATACAGCTAAAAATAATGCAGAGCCCCCTCCAAAAAAGCGGAAAAAGAAAAAGCAAAGTAACGTTGAAAGATCTGAAGAAAATTCCTTCATGACTACAAATAGCAGCCCTCCATTTACTACTAGATGTCGCCACTTCCTGGCAACTTTCTGAAACCAATGTAGATCCTGACTTAGCCCAACCCAAGGAGGATTACCATGCAACTGCAGCTCCACCCACAACTCCAGAAATAGATCTACCAATCATGCACATTAACCCTTTCGCGCCGACTGTCACAAATACGTGACAGTATAAGACCGTATCAATCAGGGTAAAAATATAAAACTGGTAATCAAAGTATTTATTTAGCAGTTTATTTGTGGGCGGAGATATAATTGTTTGATTTATTTAATTCACCAATACTTTGTTCAAAATAAAACTATTTAGTTATACTTTGAACTAATATTGATTATATATATGATTAAACTAACAATAATTAAAGTAAAAGCAAAGTAAGTCTGTCAAATTAGCAACGACTGCATTTAAATTACAGTTTTTTTGTTTAATTACAACTTGATTCTGATTTGGTACGAATGCTTTTCTGAATCACCCGTCCCCAAGGGGTTAAAGTTCTAGTCCGTGGACTTCCAGTTGGTACCAATGCAGAACATATCTCCCTTGAATTGGCCAAGACAGGCATTATAACACAGAAAGTCATACAGTTTAAGAGAAAAGTGGGCGAGGCCTATCGGCTCCTCCCACTTTTTCTCACAATATTGATCAAAACAGACCAAAATCAGCAAATCTACTCAGTTACCAATATTTGTGACCTTCCTGTGAAAATTGAAAGATTCCGTGGCGGGAATAGCCCAATCCAATGTTACAACTGCCAGAATTTCGGCCACACACAGCGAACGTGCAAATCTCAACCAAGATGCCTTAAATGTGCCGCCGACCACCGTTCCTTTCAGTGCCATAAAGACAAAACTACACCACCCAAATGCTGCAACTGTGGTGAGGCACACACCGCCAACTTCACGGGATGCAGCATCCGTCCCCCCAGGAAGGGCTCTCGAGCAACTCCAACTATAACTCCACCAACAACGGCAGGTCAAGCCTATAGACTTGTCTCAATCATCAAAGAATTAAAAGAACTATTAAAAAACAGAAGTCCTACAACTACTTCAAGCAATCATGCGTGAGTCCACTCCAGATTAAAGCCACTTTGACTAAACCTGAACTCTTTTTCGAACTTTCGATAATATCTCTAGTACTATGCATATTTATACTCTTGAATGTTTATCACACTAGATGGCGCCACTATGGCTTAGAAAAATTTATGTAGAATCTTCATAATTTATAATTCTCATAATAATTATTTATAATCTTCACAATTTTCCTGATCATGTGTATATATGTTATCATCAATTTTTTATGCTCAATTTCAAATTTCAACTGCAATTCATGTAATTTCACAGATAAAGCTTGTATCTCATGTATATCGACCTAATCATGGCTGTATTCACCTCTTTTTTAAAGGCAATTTATGTAAATCATCGATCAAGTTGTACAAATTTCTAATCATGGTTATTTTTATGTCACCACACTGTTACATAAATCAAAATGTTATATTCACTGTAATAATATTTTTAAGATGGATGGGTTAGGGGCAGCTGCGTGGCCTAGGCACCCAGTTGTTTAAATAAAGCAAGCAAGCACTCATGTCAATTGACTAAGGGGACCTCCCCAGTATTTACTCCATGTTCTCAGACTATGAAATCATTTTCAGCTCTTAAATTGACCTTAACACAGATATGACTGTAATTATGCAGAGGCTTCACTGCCGCCACTCGAATCTCTACCTTACCTATGCCATTAGTCACAATTATTTTTTCTAACAAAATTATACGAAGGAGTGAGATGACCGCTTCACGGGCAGGTACTCTAAGAATTTTCCTATCAAGTCAAGTGAAGCACTCATGTCATGCTATACCATTTAGAAAGCAAGCAAAAATAGTCACATATTTGCAAGATTTACTTTGTACATTTACAGCTTTTTTAATTATTTTGGCGTGTCCGGAGAAGTTGGCATCTCTACCACTAACGGAAATTTCGATTAAAAAAACGCCTAAAAGTTGCACCTATGCAAATTTACAAAAAAAGCTTTTCACGCAATACTTTTAATACCGCATAGTTTTAATCACAATTTCCTATAAATACATCTAAAACATGTTCTCGTCGAGGACTTCAGAAGTTTAAGTTGTTCATGATAGCTAGTTTATCAACCAGCTGAAAGTAATTCAAACATAGCGCAGTTACAAAATTTTCTCTGGCAGCTCGGAAACTTTATTTACTGGTAGCAAGGTTTATCCATTAATTCCTATTTCATCAGTAAATCCATTAATTCTCCCATTATGTGACCAACACCTCTATTTCAAAAAGAAAAAAAAGCGTATTACCGGTGACCCCCATGGCTTTCAACATGTTAATGTAAAAACTCAGCGTTAAAAGTTTATAAATTTAAATAAATATACAACCAAACTTTATTATGATAAAACAATAAAATTCTTTCATTATTTGTAAATAAAAAAACGAGAAATAGAAATTTTGAACAAATATTAATAATGAAATTTACTAACTCTAATTTTAATAAATCTCAAATATTAATTATCATAGATAAGAAAATAAAAGAAATTTTAAAACGAGTCTGAAAATATGCAATTTACTTCAAAAAAAAATTTGAAAAAAATATTAATATTTTTTCTTTTAAAATTTATTAATAATTTTTAATTAAATAGATAGATTTTGATAATTAGTTATGAATAGAGATGAGTATGTTTCTCATTATTATAATAAAATAATAAAATTCCTTCATTTGTTGTAAAAAGAAACGAAGAAATAGAAATTTTGGACAAATATTAATAATGTAATTTACTAACACTAATTTCAATAAATTTCAAATATTGATTATTTTAGATAAGAAAATAAAAGAAATTTTAAAACGAGTCTCAAAATATGCACTTTATTTCAAAAATTGTTTTGAAAAAAATATTCATATTTTTTCTTTTAAAATTGATGAATAATTTTTAATTAAATAGATAGATTTTGATAATTAGTTACGAATAGAAATGAGTATGTTTCTCATTATTATAATAAAACAATAAAGAAATTTCATTTGCTGTAAAAAGAAATGAAGAAATCGAAATTTTAGGCAAATATTAATAATGTATTTTACTAACACTAATTTCTATAAATCTCAAATATTAATTTTCTTAGATAAGAAAATAAAAGAAATTTGAGTCTGAAAATATGCAATTTATTTCAAAAAAATGTTTTGAAAAAAATATTAATATTTTTTGCTTTTAAAATTGATGAATAATTTTTAATTAAATAGATAGATTTTGATAATTAATTATGAATAGAGATGAGTATGTTTCTCATTATTGTCAAAGGAAGGAATGTTGTGTACTGTAGCAATCACACTAGGCAACATTTGATTAGGTGCACTGGACTAAATAGAATTTCATTGATTCAGATTGAAGCATGATCAGTCAGCACGTTATACGCATTCTATCTTTAGTGAAACATCTATCATCATTAAAATCCCAATAATCGCAAGGAATGACTGGTTTTGAGGCCAAACTGGAACACTTGTTAAATTAAATCCAGATCTGTTCATATGCAGCAATGAAAATAGTGGCATCAGTTGCAATATCATTACGAATGTTAAATTAAAGGACGTTAATGTCTTAGAGTCTTAGTTGACTTTAATATCTTTCTCTACTCCTTTGAGTCAGAATTTTTATTAAATATATTTTGCACACTTTTTACATTATTTTGCTTTAATTTATGTCAAAAAATGTGAAAAATATAAGTTTCATAATTTATGGTTATGGAATACTGAGTGCAATACCTGTGCCTTTTTTGTGATAAGAGTGGAATCTATTTACTTAATTAAATATTATTAACCAGTTTTAAAAAGCAAAAAAAAAAGAATTTTTTTCAAAATATTTTTTGAAATAAATTGCATCTTTTCAGACTGATCTTTAAATTTCTTTAATTTCTAATCAGAGATAGTTTATCCTTGAGAGTTATTGAAATTATTCTCAGTAAATTGCAGTATTGATGTTTGTCCCAAAGTTTTATTTTTTCATTTCTGTTTACAGCAAATGATCGAATTCTATTCTTTTATTATAATAAAGTTGAACTATATTTGTTCAAGTTTATAACCTCTTGAAAGAGAATTTTTTTTAACATATTTTTCATAACTTTTTCGTTATTTTTTTATTAATTAAGGTCAAAATAAATTTAAAAATATTACAGTGAGCATTCTTAAATTAAAATGGTATTTAACAAATTAGACATTTTGAAAATATATAATTATTTCATATGAGATAAATCATATGTTTTAATGATGGATTAAAGTTGCAACATTTATAGATTGCATACAATTAAAAAAACGTGTTTCTGAATTTACAATTCTGAATATTCATCAATACAATAAAATAAATTTCGTTAAAAATTCATGACTAAAAATTTTGTAATTAAAAATCACGCAATTTGAAATAAATCAATTAATTTTAAGCCTACCATTGACAAAATTTTGTTTCGTGTAAAAAGCACAGTGTGGAAGACATGTTAGGATATTTATGAGTTAGTTAGACCGAAATTTTTATACTGTTTAGCTGCTCTACCTCTAGAAACATCAGCTACATAAATATTTAATATAATAAGTTTTAAAATAAAATATTTCATATCCAAGGTAATGAAATAATCGTTACCCGTCCTAACCTTTTTGAAACAAGTTCATATAAACGTTGTATCGCAATTAAAACAGGTAGCCAATTTTATACGCTTCTTGGCAAGATTTCTTACCGTGGTAGCTAAATTTATGTTTTCAGGTATAGTTTTTCGTTTTGTAGATTTGATAAATATCATCTTCTTCACCAAAACATGCAAATGATTCAAAAGTTCATATAGAACACCACTTTGTTCCAGTTTTCTCGTGGTGAAACTTTCAAATTGATTGCAAAATTACCAAAAATTCTGAAAACTATTTATCAATCACTATATAACATAGATTGAAAAAAGCTTAGCAGTTGGCAGAGCCCTGCTTCCATTTCAAATCTTGTTCAACCATTATGAAAAAAAAAATCTTAAAAGCAACAAATAATTATTAAAAATTAATGCTGCGTGGAATTATCTCTTAAAAAGCGAATAAATTTGAAGTCACCATGTGCATTTAACTCCTCACGAAACAAATTACATACCTGCCAACTTTTGATCCCTTCCATTACGATTTTTCCCAGTGGTAGTAAAATGGAATTAAAATTTCAATTGTAAGCAAAAAAAATACCTTGTGTTTGAAGAAACATCAGCTGACATCCATGATAGTAACGCATATTAATATATAAGCTTAATTTTTGTAAGAATAGTGGTGATCAAAATCATTTAAAAATTTAATTTATAAAAGAAAAAATAGTATATATTTACTACCACTTTAAATACGAAAATAAAATCTCCGTTTAAATACGGGAGAGTTGGCAGGTATGAAATTAGCTAGTTTACTAATCAGAGTAATTTAATTAAAAAGAGTTAATGGTAAAGAGTGTTATTTAAAAAGAATAAAATTCAGACCCATAGTCAAAAGAAAGATTATTTTAAGCAAATATTTTTATAAAACTTGAAATACTGCATTTTTTTATATAGCTCTAGGCAAAATAGTGACTTGCATTTTAATTGCTCATTCAAATCAGCTGAAGAATATTAGCAGTTTATAAAATGTATTCTACTTAAAATTATAATTACACCTAATTTTTTAAACGTGATTATATTTTCAGTTTAGTTTTGTCTTAAAGTACAAGTTTGTAAAGAATGTATATATATATATATATACTGTAATNNCGTTTTGTAAAAATTTATAATAGATTATGTGCGTCGTATAAACGATATATTTTTACATTAAAATGAATAGGAATGATTTGGGACCACACTAAAACGTCGTATAAATGTAAACGTCGTATAAACGATGCTCCACTGTATATATATATATATATATATATACCGGCGAAGGCTTGTTACCGGC
Organism: Parasteatoda tepidariorum; assembly: GCF_043381705.1. Lineage (NCBI taxonomy): Eukaryota > Metazoa > Arthropoda > Arachnida > Araneae > Theridiidae > Parasteatoda > Parasteatoda tepidariorum. Next base: position 21,012,844 of record NC_092215.1, read on the forward strand.
GAAGTATGAAACGCCGGCATTCTATAGAATGACAAATGCTATTTAGGCAAATTACGAAAAAAACATATTGATGAGGTTATTACGTAAATAATGTTCATTTCTCAAAAATAAAACTTTTTTTCCGAAAAAATAATGAGAGTGTCATTAAAAAAATTTATTCAAAATGCGTCAAGAAAAATGAAAGTTGTACAAAACATAATTTATGTCTTTCTAATTAAGGGAAACAAATTGTTCACATAAAAAATTCACATTTATGTCACAATTATTTTCAGTTCAGAAAGAAATATTGCACAAAATATCCATTTCATCACTTTTACTAACATGGCCACAGAAAATTTTATACTTTGCCAGTTTCTCAATTGGCATTGTGTAGAATGTCTAGGAAATCTGTTACATATATATATATATATTCCCCACCCTCGAATTAAGTATTTTTTTATAGCCGTTGTTGAACAGCCGACCGATTTTATGGGTTTACGACTACTAGTGTTCAATTCCGTAGGCTTGTAATTTTGAAGCTAATCCAGAAGACGAGGGAACTCCTGGATCGAGTATTGGGAGAAATTTGCCTTCGTGGAGGACTTTTTGATGGAGCTAACCCGCATTTGCGTTACACGGAGAGGAAGATCACGAGAACCTCCCACGGTTAGCCTGATGTCAAGGGGATTCTAACCCACGATCCGTTTACCACTGAGGATATTTTACGTCATCACTGTGGTCGGTGCAAGCCGTATGCCGATTTCGTATCTACTGGGATTCGAACCCGGCTCGCCTCCTTGGAAGGCGAACGCTCTATCCCCTGAGTCATCGCCGCTCCGAATTTAATATTATCAAGTGCTTGGACAGCTACCAGATGAGCCGCTGACCACAAAGAACCAATTCAAAAATACATGATTGATGGGATAGGGTCTGCTGCCCAGGTGCCCAGCTCTCAATTCAAGACAAGACAGGACTCAGATATTTCATGGTGACACTTTAAGGTGTAGGTATAATTATTTTTTTCTACAAGTTTCTATTTTTAATTCACTATTAGTTTATTGAAACTATTCCAAAAACGGAGTGGTTGGCTATCCTCGATACTATATTATATTTTAGACCTCCACTAAGTGTTATTTTCCTGGAAATGTATGGGAGAAAATTATCTCCCAACTAAACTTTCAGAGTTGAGGTGGCTCCTTCATAAAAGAAATTATTAGTAGCATTAACATAAATTTACTATTACTTTTCATAAGGTCCAGGAGAATTTACATTTACGAATGGTATATTACAAAAACGTTTTGTTTTTAGTTAAAAATGTTTGCCTGTCTACTCCTATTTGCAGTTAAGGCAGCTTAAGTTGTTTAAATTATTTCATCTGATTACTAACACAGAGCTGTCAATCATTCCGTTTAAGTGTCAAAAATGCATACATAAATTTAATGCAAAATTATTTTATGTATTGCTCTGAAGGCAAAAAGTTTTTGTTTTTGCATTTATACAGGAATTTTATTTTCCGAAATTCAGATGTGGACATTCAGGTGTGAATTTAGCTCAGTTCCGAAAGCTACATATTTTTGTTTCAAAATGATAATTACAGTTTAATTTATTTTTTTCGGAAATCTGAATTTGCAAGTTTATAAAGAACGTATAGGTTTATATACATACGTATACACTTGTCTGTGGCTTTACTTAAGACACAAAACATCTGACCTTCGCATATCAAATAATAAACTGAAGTGTGTTACCCTTTTCTTACCACCACACCTTACGCACTTGAGAAGTGGGGATGTTTAGCTGTCCACAGAAAGAATCTTAAAAAATACTTATTCAAACTATATTGTTAAATAGCATAAAAACTGTAGCTTGTAGAGAGAAACCGATTGCAAATTAGAAATCAGCGATGTGAAAATTCCCTTAATAACTCTTATGCAGCAGAAGACAAAAAAAAAAGCTGTTACCTTGTGTAATACAAGGCAAATAATAATACTGAAAAAAAAGTAACTGAACGATATATTCCGATGGAAAGGAAAATAATAGGTAGAACAAATTACTAGAAAGAAAAATTAGTAGTAACTTACAACAAAATCTGATAATAAAAGTTCTCGACTTCATAGAAAAGACACAATTACAAATATAATTCATCCATTATAAAATACTTATTTTAATATTTATTTAAGAAAAAATAAATCTTCTAACTAAAATTAATGGTGCCTCAAACGAGTTAAAAAGAAAAACTTAATTTTTCCAATCGTAAATGAATCTATTCATAAACGTGTCTTTCTATGACTAGTGATTTCGCAATAATACAGTCCACATTACCAAAAATGCATTATCTTCTTTGTAAAAGTGTTTCCCTCTTTCTTCAGAAATGTCTCAAGGGAAGCCAATTATGGTACCATCTCAAATTCTTTTCATCCTATCTGATCAATTTTTCTTATCATTTCTATCATATTTCTGGCCTTCTTTTCTGTTCATTTCACAGGCAGAGAGATGAAAGGCTCAACGTTAGGCTATTCTCATTTTCATTTGTATTGACTTATTAACGCCGAAGACGGTCATTTTCGAAGAAATTCGTATTATAATTATCAGTAAAATATTAGCTTTTGCCTGAAGGTTCTTAGATTCAACCTCTTTCTATCAATTGTGTAAACAGCTAAGATAGTTTGCCGTACAAGACTCTAAGTTTTCACTCTTTCCACTTAATATTTGAAAACCACTAAATTATGTGGTCACTAGACCAGGGTTGTCAACTTTCTAAGCTTTTTGCAAGAAATTATACTAGTGGTAGCTATGTTTGAGTTTTAATGTATTATTTTTTATTTGCTTGAACTTATTTTATACACCGCTACATATTAACCCGTTTTGTTCCGAATTTATATATTGAAATGATACAAAAAGTCGTTTTATGGAAAAAGTGGTATTATATATTATCGATATTAATTGGTTTTTCTACTGTTAGAGCATTCAAAAAGTCTTTGATAGATCAAAAAGTACTTGCTCCTTATAACTCTAGATCTAATCAGAAGTAACTAAATCATCATGGTATCTGAAAATCTTTTAATTCACCCAGATAAATGAAAATACTGAAAAAAGTTTCCCACCACAATGAATGTCTCTGAAAAAAGGAACTGTCCTAAATATATGACGCTGGGCGATAACCGGTTAATAATTTAAAAGTTCAAATGCAGCACTACTTTGATCCGGTTCACTCGCAGAGAAGCCAACTGCTCCGGAAACGCCGAAATAATTAAAAAAACGGTAAATAACTACAAAGTAAATTTTGCAAATATTTGACTATTTTTGCTTGCTTTTTAAAAGTCATAGCATGTAAAAGCATACCTGCCAACTTTTACGCATTTGGCGTAAAATTTTATTTTTATATTTAAAGTGGTAGTAAATATATACTATTTTTTCTTTTATAAACTTAATTTTTAAATGATTTTGATCACCACTATTTTTAAAAAACTTACGCATATATATTAATATGCGTTACTCTCAACGATATCAGCTCAAGCTATTTCAATTACAACCTATTTCGCTGCTTGAAATTGAAATTTTAATTCTATTTTAATACTACTGGGAAAAATCATAATTGAAGGGATTAAAAGTTGGCAGGTATGTAAAAGGTACTACGATATGGTGAATTATATAAGCCAACGAATTATTTAGAAATAGTGGTGGATAACAATCTACTGAATTGAATTTATTAAACCAAGAATCACAATTGATAAACTACCACTTTGAAATATATGTTTGCTGTCCGGAGCAAGTTGGCACGTCTGCATTCGTAATGAGGCTTCTAAATGTAGGAAAAATTACAAAAAGTTTGGAAAGCTTTGGTTCTTAAATGTTTATTACTCTATAAAATATTTTACAAAAACTGTAGTAGTTGGAGGGTATTAAGGTAGCGGTAGGTAATTTAAAGGTAACAGTAGTGCATGTGAGAGAAATTTAAAGTGCCAGCAGTTTACTTTCCTACAGTCTTGTTTGACTCGTAAATTTACCTGCAAAAAATTTTATAATTTTTTATGATATATTTTTTATCACATTTCCCTCATTATCATATTTTATAAATTATCATATTTTTTATAATTGAAGTTTCAAAGAAAGTTTCGCTATTTTGAACAAAATATTTTGTATTCTTTTATTAGCATATTTTTTTATATTTTGTTAATTTTTTCCTCAAAGAAACATTACATGTCTTTTCAGCATGGCATCAGAAATATTAATTTGATCCGTTTTGTGGGCATATTTTTTTTACTGGTAAGAAATGATTGAATGGTTTTTGGTCGGGTAAATTTAATTTTAAGTTACTGTAGCTAAAACTATAGAAAAAAGATCTGCATCTAACCCCAAAAATCTGAACTCGTGATTCTTAATACTATACAGCTAATCTAAAAATAGCTCACCTTTCATTTTACGGGGACATAAATTTTAATCTAAATATTTATCTAAGAAATCCTTAGGCTTATACTGAATATAAAACTGGGCATCTAGGGTCGATCAGCTGCCTTTAAACCATCCATCGTGCATGCATGCTGCTATGTAGGGAAAATGATGGGGTTAGCAGCCGATGAAAAATGAAATCCACCATCAGGTGATTGGAGTTCCACTTGTCTCCTGGGTTGGGTTCAAAATTGCAAGGGTACGGAGTTGAACAGTAGTAATTGTGAACTCAAAATTGAGTCGACTTTTTAACGGCGGTTATAAAAAGGAAATATAAAATATGACTAAGACGTTTGTAATACCTAATTCTATACGTTTATTTTGTGATTAAGCATTTGCGTGACATTGAATATAGTATTTAATTATTGAGAAAGAATTTAAACTTTGCATTATAATTTTAAGTTCTTTTACTGAGACTTTTTCCGTTTTTCCTTTCATTAGTAATTGTACAACGCTTTTTTAGTCGAACCATTGCTGTTACTAAAATAAATAAATAAATAAAAAATTAAATTATTATTTTTTACTTTCTGAAAAAAAAATTCTTTCGCATTCCCAGTTTTCTAAAAAAAACTTAATTTTCCGTACTCTATTTTCAACTTTAAACCTCTCTCTGTATATGCAAAAAAAAATCGATGAATATTAAAAGAGACATTATTTACAATACCTTAAAATGTACGTAAACGATTCCAGCTTGTAATCCATCATAGTTTTTCAAATATGTCGCATTAATTTTTTTAACCTATTGACTCTACTACTTTAATCATTAATACATAAAAATAAAGCTTAAAAAAAGATATAATTTTTTTAAATGACAAATTTGTTTCATTACCCATTAATCTAATCCCAAAAAGAAGTGGAAAAAAAATCAGAAATCAACGATAAAAGAAGTTAAGCGTATATTCTATCATTTATTAAATTCTAGATAATCTAAATTTCTTCACACGTGATAAAGTGACTGTATAAAGAACTCCTAATTGGCTTGATGGCGAAGGCTGGCTACCGCCAAGGGTGGGGTAAGTCTGTTATTTACAGAAGAAGACGAAGGCAGGTTATGATCGAACTAATGTATGAACTCAGCCGATAAGCCCCGCATTTTAATTCATATTATATGAGGCTATTCGTAAGGAAACCATCAATCTCCTAACTTCCAACGTCATAAGAAACAGACGAGCGCCATCGTTCGATAAACGAACAATTTTCTGCGGAAAAGAGACAAACGTTCGATGTTCTAATCGGGATTTCCTCTTCTGTCTATGCACGCAGACCGATTCATGCAATATTTATATTTTAATTTTAAATCCGGTTTGTATGAAGAGAGTTTAGACATTAGGTAATTACGTTGTAGTCGCGAACATGTATTTTAAGAAAATAAATCATCAGATTTATCGTAATTTAGTTACAGAATACACGTAGTTTAATTTTGTTATAACCATTAATCTGAAATGTTTATTTTTTGGGGAGACTGTTTGAAAAGTCGCTTAACATATAAGGCAGATCTGACAACTACAACGCTTTTTGAAAAAATACTTTGTAGAATGATAGACATTTTAAAACCAAAGCTTAATTTTTGGTCCAGGAATTTTTGATAATTTTGCCAACATTTTAAGAGCCTCACCGCGATGGAGCTAGAACGAAGTGGTGCTGCATATGAACTTTTAAATTATTTATATGTAATGGTGTTGAAAATAAGTTTAAATGAATAAAATATAATACATTAACTTAGGTACCACTAAAATAAATTTTTACGAAAAACGTAGAAAGTTGAAGCCCTTTATTAGAATATGGGCAATAACGAATATTTTTCATAACGTTATGAGCATAAAAATTTTACAAATACTTTCAGAAGTAAGCTAAAATAGGTATTAACATTGGGTTTACGGACGTTTCTTATATACAATCATGCGTCATGCGCTCATGCGTCAATTCGACGCATGAACGAATTCATATAATAGCACTTACAGAGATGCCAACTTGCTCTGGACAGCAAATATTTATTTTAAAGTGGTAGTTTATCAATTGTGATTCCTGGTTCAGTATATTCAATTTAGTAGACTTTTATCCACCACTATTTCTAAATAATTCATAGGCATATATAATTCACCACTTTATATTTGTAAAATTTACTTAGTCGTGTCTGCACTTAGAAAGCAATGTAGTTATATACTATAAGAAACTATTTTCGTGGTTTCCCTCTCCATGTAACGCAAATACGGGTTAGTTCCGTCAAAAAGTCCTCCACGAAGACAAATTTCAAAAAAACTTGATCCAGAAATTCCCTTGTCTTCTGGATTGGGTTCAAAATTGGAAGACTACGGCGTTGAACATTAGTAGTCTTAAACCCAAAAATTGGGTCTGCTGTTCAACGACGGTTATAAAATAAAATAACTATAGGTCAAATTAGTTTGAAAATCCCTAGCAAACATTTTATGCAATATATATAGCTTATCGATCCACAAAATAAATAGAAATTGATTATCTATAACCTCTCTGAAATCTATACTTTAAAAACCGAAAATTAAAGTTATCATTTATGATCTGGTGTTTTTTATTTAATATAAAATGGTTGTTATAGTGAGTAGAGAATTCTTAGTATCTAAAAATTCTAAAAGCAAAAAAGAATTGTCGCCAAATACACCAAATCGGTTACCGAAATCCAGGAAATGGAAAGGGTGGGAGGAATAGCATCCGATCACTTGGTAACATGAAATAATTGTAGCTTTTCGTTATTAGAAAGCTCGCTTCGTTGAACAGACAGTCACGGTACTTGAACAGCGAGCCAAAAATATGCAGGGAGAGCTTGCGGAGATAAAATTATAATGACTTCGTTTCTTCTATCACTAAAAAATATTTGGCGCTTCCTAATAGCCTTTTACTACGCCCGTCTACCGGTATTTATTAAGTCTTTTCCATAACGTTATGTCTGGCAGCTCGGTAACGGGTTTTTGAAAAATGTGCATTAATTTATATTAAACTTAATTTTGATGGAAGGTAATAGTAATTAATTGCTCGAAATATTTAAATTTTGAAATGTTAGTTTTCGTTTGCGGTAACACTGTTATATTTGTTAAAAATTTAAAACATTTTGGAGAAATATTTAATGTTATTGAAATATAAATTTGTTTTCTCCCAAGCGGCTTTTTATAAATGAATTTGGTAAATTATTTATTTTAGGATTAAAGTTTAAACGTATTTTTGATGAGCTTTATTAACAAACTTTTATTAGATATTTTTGGAGGAAATAAATTAGCGGGATGCAAATTATTTTCTTTTCGTTGAGTAAAATATTCTTTGAAAAAATAATAAATGTCTAAAGAAGACTTGTTTTAAGAAAGAGATTCCTTAAAAAAGTCTTTCATTTAGAAAGAATTTCTTAACAGTCAGATTTTAAATTCGAAGAAAAAGGTTTTTAAAGCGGAAGCAGCTGAGTTTAGCAAATGGAAAATAATCTAACGCATAGTATTTGAAATAAATACACTATTTTTTTTAAATATAATTATAATAATAATAGGTTTTGGACAAAAGACTTCATTTTTCATAAATTACAAAAAAAAGGAAAATTTTTAAATTTTGAAATGTTAGTTTTCTTTTGCCGTAACACTGTTATATTTGTTGAAAATTTGAAGCATTTTGGAGAAATAGTAAATGTTATTAAAATATAAATTTGTTTTCTCCCAAGTGACTTTTTATAAATGAATTTGGCGATTTGGTAAATAATTGCGTATTTAATAATGGATGAAAAAATTTTGAATTGTAAGGTATACACCTTTTTGCATCATTTTAAAGAATATAATTTTGCATGTCAAAATGCAAAATTTGAGTGAAATCGGTCGAATAGTTACTTTTAATGTACCATTGTTACTGTGGAATAAAATATGGACAATTAGCGATACATCAATCAACATCTTTATCAAATAGTAGTTTCTTTAATCCCTAAATATTTTCACCACAGCAAAACTGTTGGCATGATTAGAAATGGTGTTTTTTTTTCTTTCCTTTTTTACTGCTGTTAAATTTGCGTCTATCAAAAGGTGCAGAAGAATTTAAAAAATTCTTTACTTTTTCAGTAACAATATAATTTAAAATGCACTTTAATATAGATTTCGCAATCCTCAAGAATGATTTTAAAATTGCTGGTGTTAAAACTAGAACGAAGCTATTAACTTCCTCCATTTTAATCGATATAAATTTTGCAAGGCTGCAGGGATAAAAAATGGAACCACCTCTAAAAGCTTCGAGAATGATCTCTCAAATTGTGCCAGCAATTTTGCAAAGTAAAATTTTTCCGAAAACATTTGTGGTTGCAAAAAAGATTGTTTGCATAAGGTAAGTATAGAAGTTTCTAACAACTGCGTCTGGAGCCGCGATGGCTCTAGGGATAAAGCGTTCTCCTTCCAATGAGGTGAACCGAGCTCGAATCCCAGTCGATACGAATTCCGCATCCAGCTTGCACCGACCACAGTGCTGATGTGAAATATCCTCAGTGGTAGACGGATCATGGGTTATAGTACCCTTGCCGTCATAGGGGAGGTTCTCGTCGTCTTCCTCTCCATGTAACGCAAATGAGTGTTAGCTCCATCAAAAAGTTCTCCGCGAAGGCAAATTTTTCCCAATAATCGATCCAGGATTTCCCTTGTCTTCTGGATTAGGTTCAAAATTGCAAGGCTACGGAGTTGAACATTAGTAGTCTTAAACCCATAAAATTAGGAAATATTGGTGGATAAAAATCTACTAAATTCAATTTATTAAACCAAGAATCACAATTGATAAACTACCACTTTAAAATATTTATTTGCTGCCCGGAGCAAGTTGGCATCTCTTTGTTGAAGACGTCTGAGACACGTCNGCAGTTAAGGTCACTACTTATAAATAACTTAAAATGTATATTTATGATATATGTTACAGGCTGATCACTGGTCTAGTGGTTACTGTACTGGACTGCAGTGCCTGAGGTGATGGGTTTGAATCCCAACGTAGGCATGGTTGTAAATTGTTTCCTCTCTGTATGCTTTCTTCTGTGGATTTGTGGTTGTGCGACGTCGCGGATTAGACACAGGTGCTCACTGGGTAACGATAAAGGAGTACGAATTGTTTAGAAATATAGGTGAATAATCTACTAAATTAAATTTATTAAACCAAGAATCACAATTGATAAACTACCACTTTAAAATATTTTTCTGCTGTCCGGAGCAAGTTGGCATCTCTGTGTTGAAGACGTCTGAGACGCGTCAATTATTATTTTGACATAAGAAACAAATGACGTCTCCCAGATGTCTTCGTATGTCAAGGGGTTAAAACGAAAAATATTTGTTACAGTGTGTAAGACCTTAATTACACATCAATTACATAGAATGTATCAAAATATGTAATGAAATGTGTAGTTTTATTCTTCTATTTTGATTCGGAAAGATATGTTCAGCATTCTTGGTTACGTAACAATGAGAAAGCAAATTTCCGTTTGACTAAGTTCGTTTCTGTAAGCATTGAATAAAAAGAAAATAAATATGTGTTTCTTAGATAGTCTCCTCTTGGGCATGATTCTTGACAAAATCAATAGTGTGGGAAAACTATTTCTTTGGAAACATCAAGCAAAATAGAATTATTAGTATTTATGGTCCTTGCAGGAATTACCTATACATTTTTTTTATATATATTTTGAAACATTATTTTTTTTTGCCTTGTTTAATTTTTCTTTATCTTGTTATGAAGAAATGAAGAACACAGATATATTAACAATTATCTCTTTTTTCAACGAAAGGGAGAACGACTTGAATGAAAAAAGTTGCAGTATATTTAGTTTAGGAAAAAAAACTAGCTAATAAATTTTTTTAGATTGCATCAGATTTATAAGTATCACTATCAGATTTATGAGATTTATAAGTATCTTATCAGATTTATAAGTATAAGTATCACTATCAGATTTATATCTATCCAGTCCAAGAACGTGAAGATGCGATCATTAGATTAAAAGTTATTCAGGGTGGTCCGTTTTTTATTTTGCGCACTGTACTATCTGTGACCACTGTTGCTAATGTGATGTTTGATTAAAATAAAAAGTTTCATGTGTCATAAATTATGTATAATTCTTCTTATTTTTTTTCCTTATATTCAAATGAATGTGAATGCTCAGTATTAGTATCTCGCTCATTACTCTCAGTACAAGTATTATATTGCTAAATAGCAATTATAGCAGGGTAATTTCTTTAGCTGAATATAAACAAAATAAAACAAAACATATAGATAATTTCTTTAAAATTGCCATTTTTCTCTTAACTGAACTGAACTATTTAAGGGGGTGGAACGGAGAGGGCCGGTGTTTAAATAAGCTTTTAATAATTTTTATTTGATTTTCACGTATAAACTGGTGGTGGATATTTACTTATTTTGGTAGTATCGTTCGAAACATGTAAAATATGAGACCCGCATCTAATCAACGCCTCCTTCAACTGAAAGCCTCCACACGGTTTCTTTTAGGGTCCGATCAGACCAATATGAAGGGAAACCAGTTTACAAAAGAGCCATTTAATAGAAAATCTAGTGAAAATCGGAAAGTGGTAGCAAATATATGTCTAAAAATTTCTTTAATTTATGAATATAATTGGTTTGTATTACTTATTTGTCTACCACCACAGACTCAATTCTCAAATATATAAGATAAATTTCATTTAAGTATTATTAGAAATAGAATTTGGGTCCATGCGCGCAACTGAACCACTTTTAAAACAGTCTGCGCAGACTGTTTATAAAATACCGTGTGGAGGCTTTTTAATGTATAGTTCGTTCACCAGGAGTTGAGACTTGGCTCCACCTCTTGAGGAGTTGAGACTTGGCTTCATTTCAGCGCGGGGGAGTAAGAGGAAAAACATCTCCGTTGTTGAAATTGAGACAACCCTTAATTTGCGCCAAACACAGAAAGTGAATTCTTTTTCACTTACTTTGCTTTATCATCTGCTAATATACCTTTTGTTACACTAGCTAATTAAATATAGTTTAAATTTAAAAACTGTTGTTCTCCCAGCGAAATGTCTCATAAAGGACAAACTATTCACTCAAAAGAAAGAAATATCATAAAAAATAGTGTAAAATATCATCAAATTTATGAAATATTCATTGTTAAAAAAATGCACATAAAGTTTGCGAAATAAATATTTTTGCCAAACGATCGCCAAATAGCAACATTGTTCAGGATTGCTCACAACCTTCTCCCAAAAATAGCGAAATAGTATCGTCGCATACCACGTGATGAAGGCGGAGCCAAGTGCCAACTCCTGGTGAACGAGCTATAGTATGTGATGATCTAATCTGAATTTAAGACATAAGGCTAACGGTATCAGGGTTCGTACGCACTTGGAAATGAAATAAAAATTGGTATCAATTTTGTCAAAAACGAAATTGAAAATATCTTAAAATCAGTCTCCACATTCGAATTGAAGTTACATGTCCTCTACCCTCGAATCGAATATATTTGCATTGAGAAAATGAAATGTTCCGGTAGCTACAAACATAATAATACGTAAAAAAATTATATTAATATTACTACCACTTCTTGAACTTTTCCAGGCGTGTATTAACCTGGGTATCTAAGATTCCCTAGTCTGTTTAATATTATGTATTTATTTGTTTTTAGATTTCAGATTATTTTCCGTTTTGCGTAAATTACGCTATACTTTAGCTTTGGTTGAAATAAAATGAAATGCTAAAAAAAAAATCTAAAAACGGGAAAATGTACAAAATTCAAAACCAAAAAATGGCATAATCTTATCTCTTTACATTTTGAGAAAATCTTTGCCTGAGATGACCAGCGTCTTCAAAAAACTAAAAGAAATTGGATACAAAATTTCTTAAAGAGCGTTAGAAAACCCACTTCGTTAGCTTCTTAAAAATATTATTTCTGTTACAGAATGCCTGCGAGGGACATCTATTTCAAGAATATTTATTTGGGAAGATAAGGCAGTTAGTTTCTAACATTCGGATCTTTAGAAGTTCTAAAAATTACCTAATACTTATTCGTCTAATCGAGTAAAACAGTAAAACGACCCGTTTATTTTTAATCTATTCAGAACGGTATAGAGCTTCGTATGACATTCTGTCATTAAAATTTTGTTCAACAGGAGGAGAAAAAAATGAAGAAAATGCAAATCAAAACTTTCCCCGAAAATCTAATGGTGAGGGAAAATGCCTCTTAATCCTGAGTTTTCTCAAAACAATAAGTTATTGATATCCTATCCCAAGACAACTCGGGTAAATTAAGAAAGCGGTTGAAAGTAATCATAATTGATGGCTAGTTTAATCATAACAGTTACTAATTTATTGAAGCAATTAAACACGCAAACTCTGATACAAATAGGATCTTAGAACCGTGGTGTGTCACGGAATAGAGTGCTCACCCCCTAATGAGGTTTCCCGGGTTCGAATAACATCGGTCGAATAACTCATATTTATCTGCTATCGGTACCGATAGCAGATAAATATGAGTTCCACACCCGGCTTGAGCCGACCACAGTGCTGACGTCCTCAGTGGTAGACGGATCATGAATTAGAGTCCACTTTCTGTCAGGTTAACCATGGCAGGTTTTCGTAATTTTCCTCTCCATGTTACACAAATGCGGATTAGTTCAATCAAAAAATTTGGAGTCAGATTTCTCCCAATGCTTGATCTAAGAGTTTTCCTGTCTTCTGGATTGGGCTCAAAATTACAAGGCTACGGAGATGAGCATTGGTAGTTTTAAACTCTAAATTGGGTCAGCTGTATAACGACGTTTAATAAAATTAAAATAATGTTCGATACTTAAGGGCCTAATTAATTAGGATCTTAATTTATAATCGATGCAAACTGATTAAATTTACTTGATAATGCACCAAATTTTTATTCAGAAAGCATCGAACCAAAAATCGAGTTTAGAAAACACTTGAACGAAAGAATTTCCGAAATAAATCAACTATCTTGACTCCATGCTAAAATAAAAACTAAATACATTGTTCTCAATGCAACTATTACAAAAATAAAGATTAGATAGAAGAACAGGTCTTTACAGTAAAAGAAGTCACATTACCAAGTAGCAGGAGCGCATGTTAAATTGCACATAATTCTTAAGTATTTAGTGTGACGTGCTTGACCTAGCCCAAAGCAATTTACCTCATTGCCTAGGCTAGAGAATCCCAAAGGGTTTGCCTTTGGTCGGAAAACGCTAATAATTTTCACTTGAGAGAAGCTCTTAAGAGACTTACTAGCAATTTTCGCGGTAAACGCTTATTAGTTATTTAAAACACGAATTTCTGAAAGAGCTTCGTTCCGCCGCGCTCTTAATTTCTGATTCCCGATTATAACTTTTTTTTCCTTACTGTTCGGATTTTTTTTCCTCTTTCTTTTCTTTCTCTTGAGGCTCAAATCTAAAACTATATTTTTTGTGAGTTAATTAAGATGGAAAATTTTGGCGAGGCAGACTTAAACTTTTTCTCATCTTTTTAAGTACTCTGTGTGATTTAATCATTTGTTTTCAGATTGTAGCTTGAAATATCGGTTTTATTTCAGAATCGGTTGCAGAATATAATTAATTTATGTGTTTTAAAGCAGTAAACTGTTAAATTAATATTGTTTATTAACAATTCATTACTTAAATACGAAACTGAATGTATAAAACTAAAGACAAACAACTGAAAAAGTGTAGGGGCCACCTAGGTTGGAATCCCTAAAGTAACTTGGTCGTAGCTTTCCAACTGCTCTAGAAGGAGTGTTCAGATAAAATATTACCAGGACTGGCAACTACTACGCGTTTTATAAAATATTTTAAAGTGTGGTAGACAATTATAAACTGAAGCTTTAAGACTTTCCAGCAACTTTACCAACATTTGATAAGCCTCACGGGGATGCCAATTTACTCCAGACTGTAGATGAATATTTTCTAGTGGTACGTGTTTTAATGTATGGATTCTTGGTTAGTAAATTCGACTTATAGAGTTTTTAATCACCACTACTTCTAAATAATTAAAAGGCTTATGTGAAAGGTCACTATGCCAACTGCTCCGGACGAGCCATAATTCTCTAAAAAACGGTAAATTACTACAAACTGAAAATTGCAAATAATGGTTTAATTGTGCTAGCTTTTTTAACCGTGTAACGCGACCTAATAGCAACAAAGTGGTAAATTATATAAGCCTTCGGATTATTTGAAAATAATGGATAAAAACCTAATAAATTGAAGAATCACAATTGATAAACTTCCCAGAATCACAATTGATAAACTACCACTTTAAAATATATATTTGCTGTCCGGAGCAAATTGGCATCTCTGCTGAGATGTCAACTTGCTCCGCCTTGTAAAAAAGTATTTTGCAGTAGTTTTTTCAGCCACTACATGGAAAAAATGACAAAGTAACATATGAAACGTAACTTTATTGCATTTATATTGTGGTTACTAATTTAAAAGAAGTGGGTAAATATCCTTAATCTACCAATTTATAAAAACTTTTGCAGGAAGAGTGGCAGTTGGAATCCTTGTGTTATGCCATGTTGAGCTATAAAGAAATTGCCCGAAATAAACCTGCTAATTTTAGTTTATAGAATGCCTGATAATTACTGTGCTTTTTGAAAACTATTTCATAGAGTGGTAGACATTTGAAAACCAAAGCTTTCTGAATATTTGGTAATTTTGCCAACATTTTAAAAGCCTTACTATGAAAGAGCTGGAACTGAGTGGCATTGCATATGAACTTTTAAATAATTTATAAGTAGTGGTGTGGAAAATCAGCTTACATAAATAAAAAATGATACATCAAAACCTAAACATAGTTACCACTAGAATAAATTTTTACAAAAATCGAAGAAAGTTGCCAGTTCTGCTAATTTCTAAAAATTTTAAGAAAACCTGTTCGCTTCAAAATATACTGTTTTAGTTTAGTGCCACTGTAAAAAATTCTCAACAGCCTAAAATAAATGGCCTCTGCTCGCTGTGATTATTTAAGTTGCTTTGTGAGGGTTGCTGTAAGTGGATGACATCACACGTTCGTTGAAAGGTTGCAATTTAATTTCAACTTACGATTTAAAACTTTGCTTATAAATGTAATTGTATACAGTTATTCCTTTCCTTTTTGGAGAATCGAAAGTTTTACAGACACAAGATCTTCAAAATTTTTATAATTCCAATTTCTTTTTCATTTCTCTTTCTTCGTTTATTTATTTTTTTAAAAAAGGTGATCTTTTATATCTTATGAAAATAATATGTGTATTCCCTTGGACAGACGTTTCCGGCAAATCGGTTAACAAATTATAGCATTTAAGTAACTGCTGAGGTGAATTTTCCAAATTATTTCCGGCATATTTTTTACAATTTTGAGATACAATTAGGCGCCTGTGCATATATTTGATTCATTTTAAAATTATGGCTGTGAGAGAGAGGGTTATTTCCTACCAAAATTTAAATTATTAAGTTTTAACCTAAAGATTTGTTACTATCGTCAATTTTTGACCGAATTCATTTATGCCGAAAAAATTAAGATTTAGAAAATGGGCCTTTTATTTGACCGCAATTAGAGCTTCAATTAAAAAACTTATCACGCACGATCTTTTCAGTTTATATTTGTAATAGTAATTAAGCCTTCTGGTATTCCGTTGCACTTTTAATTTCCAAACAAAGTTTCTTAATGAGTTTTACATTAAAACATTGATACTTGAACAATGTAATATTTTCTGCTAAACTTTGAGACAAAGCCTATTTTCTGACAAGTAGCTTCGACTTAATGGGTTGTTAAACCAGAATACTTTAACATTATTATAATTCTCTCATTTGCATAATTATCAGACATTTTGTGATTAGTTCTGTCTAGGGTATAAAGGACAGGATTTGAGAACATAAATCGCTTTAAATTTAAATGAATCTTAGATTACGATATATGCACGCATTATTTCACTTAGAGTTTAAAAGCTATCGATATATGCTACATAAAACTTAAATTTTGAAAATCGATCTATATAAATCATCAAAAATATTTCACATATCTACTATGATTCAAAAAAAATCTTGAATATATATATATATACTAAAGACAAACAACTGAAAAAGTGTAGGGGCCACCTAGGTTGGAATCCCTAAAGT
>NC_092215.1:21030449-21105157 GCF_043381705.1 Parasteatoda tepidariorum
ATTTTTGTAAGAATAGTGGTGATCAAAATCATTTAAAAATTAAGTTTATAAAAGAAAAAAATAGTATATATTTACTACCACTTTAAATATGAAAATAAAATCTTCCAGAAAATCCGGAAGAGTTGGCAGGTATGATATATATATATATATATATACAAATTTTGCAGAATTTTGCTTACATCCGATAATACATAACGCCTCAGTATGAAAGAGTTGGAACTAAATGGTATTTCATAAATTTGTTTTAAATATTTATATGTAATGATAGGGAAAATCATTCTTAGTCAAATTTACTTAACTAAGGATTAAATGTAAGAACATAAACTTGACTACCTCAAAAATATTTAACTGTGTGTATTAATACTGTATTTCAGTGATAATACGTGCTTCAAAAATATAAATTGTGATAAAAGCTGAAACTAAAGGTATTTCCCAGCATATTTTGTACAGTTTCAAATATGCACGCAAAGATGACATTCGTTTGAAATGTGCATTATTTATAATGAAATGCATAGTGATGGTTACAAATGAATAATTATGGAAAATAAATGAAAGTTAATTAAGTTTCTACCAATTTTTTCTTTTCATTTTTTATTTTTCTCACAGATATAATTATTGGAAATATGTGAATAGTTATTTTATTCAGGGTTCCTACGAAGTTGAAAAAAATTAATAACTGGTTTAATAACCAGTATAACTGGTTTAATAACCAGTATTAATAACTGGTTTAATAACCTGGTTAAAATTAATAAAAGGTTTTTCTCTTTTCCGTCTTGCTATATAAGGGCTTTCACCCATGGCTCAGGAGATTGACTGTACGCATTCCAATGAGGTGAACCGGCTTCGAATCTCATTTATAGGTGCTCCGGCTTGCACCGACCACAGTGCTGACGTAAAATATCCTCTGTGGTAGACGGATCATGGGTTAGAGTCCCTTTGCCCCCAGGCTAACCGTGGGAGATTTTAGAGGTTTTCCTCTCCCTGTAACGCAAATGTGGGTTAGTTCAATCAAAAAGTTCTCCACGAAGGCAAATTTCTCCCAATACATGATCCAGGAATTTCCTTGTCCTCTGAATTCGGTTCAAAATTACAAGGTTACGGAGCTGAACATTAGTAGCCTTAAACCCAAAAATTGGACCGGCTGTTCAACGACGTTTATAATACATTATTATATAATATATTACTTCTGGGGGTACTGATCCAGGAGCTTCTTCGTCTTCCGGATTGAGTTCTAAATTACAAGGCTACGGAGTTGAACATCGGTTGTCGTAAACTCAAGTTTGGGTCTTCTGTTCAGCGATGGTTATAAAATAAATAAAAAAATAAATCACCAGTAGTTATTTCTTTGAAAAAACCATATATACTCATATGTTAGAAGGTGGTGCATACCTGCCAACTTTTAATCCTTTCCATTATCATTTTCCCCAGTGGTATTAAAATGGAAATAAAATTTCAATTTTGAGCAGAAAAATACGCTGTACTTGAGAAAACTTAAGCTATCAACCATGATAGAAACACACATTAATATATGTGTTGAATTTTTTTTAGGAATAGTGGTGATCAAAATCATTTAAAAATTAAGTTTATAAAAGAAAAAATAGCATATATTTACTACCACTTTAAATATGAAAATGAAATTTTACGCCAAATGCGTAAAAGTTGGCAGGTATGGTGGTGTAATAAGCATCTGTTGCATATTCGTAGTTAAGTCAGCTTAAATTGTTAAGATTACGCTATCTGAAAACTGTTCCATTTAGGACTTAAGTATGCTTGCATTAATTTATTTCAAAATTATCTTATGCAATGCTCTGGGGAACCAAATGTTTTCACCATGATTCGGTGTAACATAATTCGATGAACGAAATTCTATGTAATAATAATCGAGATTTCAATGAAACAGTGAAAAATGAACTTTAAATAACCCAAGACAAATTACAAAACTGAAACAATCGTCCAATCACAATATATGTTTTTGAAATAAAAATTTGCCCTATAAGTATGACGGTGGGTGCTAACAGGTTAAAAGGACAGTTTACTTTTTCAAAATCGAAAAAAAAAAAAGATGGGGATACAAGTGGGTCATTGCTAGGATTATTTCTGCAAAATCAAGGTCTATCATAATATATAAAAATTATTAAATTATATTTGAATCTGAAGGCAATTTAGTTTTTTAAAGTTAAAGTTTAGGAGATCCAGAGAAATAACCACATGGTATAAACAAATGTGTGCTACCATTTTTTTTTTCAGGTAGTAGTTTTTCATGTATAGACCACTTCTTGTTACAGGGTATAAAAGAGGTAATTTATCAGGGATGCTATGGGTGACTAAGAAGTGGTTCATTACGGGTAAGAAGTGGTTTATTTTTATTTATATATTCTGGTCAATTATTCAATAGTAACTACCACTATAACTTACATAGAAAATTATTCATATTTAAAGTAAAAACATTCTTTGTATATAACTTCAGTTGTAAACTGAATAAAATACGCTTGATAACGTTGCTAATTTTAATCGCTTTTAAGATAGATTTGCTCTTTATTAGTCACCCTTTTTCGCAGTTTCAGTCACCCCTAGCATGCATGATGTAATTTTAGCACAGTCGCAAATCCTCAACTTTTAATCTTTTTGAAAATAATTTTCGCTAGCGGAAGAAAAGAGAGCATTAAATAATTAATTATACTTAGAAATTTATTTAGTATTTCATATGAGCCTAAAAAAATCATAGTCAGATTAACATATTTTAACATATATGCTTAATTTCGTTTTATATGTAGTGAAAATCAAAATTATTTTAAATTAAATTTATAAATTTAAAAAATAAGTAGAAAAAACACAAATTTTACTACCACTTTAAATATAAAATAAAATTTTACTTAAAATACGTAAAAATTGGCATCCATTTAGTCACCATAGATGTGAAGTATCCTACATGTTTAAGCACTAATTAACTAAATAATTATTCTGCATTCTTAAAATCATAATTAAATTAATATTACATTGCATTTTAGTTATTTTATTTACCTAGCAAAAATTTACGATGAAGTACATTTCGTTAAAAAGTTAGCGGTAAAAAAAAATTGTCATTCATTCCACAACTATGTTTTAAATAATACATTCAGAAACCACAACCTAAAACAAATCTCAACGCAATAGGCCCATTACGATAGAAATTCTGAAGTGTATATACGAGGTGTGAATTGAACCATTTACCCGAGCTTCGATGGAAACGCCTGAGTTAATAATAGTTAATAACGCCGAGTTAATATTAATTTGAAAAATAAATAGAAAACACAAATTTTACTACCACTTTAAATATAAAATAAAATTTTACTCAAAATGCGTAAAAATTGGCAGCTATTTACTCACCATAAATGTGAAGTAACCTACATGTTTGAGCGCTAATTAACTAAATTATTATTCTACATTATTAATATCATAATTTAATTAATATTACTTTACGTTTTAGTTATTTTATTTACCTAGTAAAAATTTGCAATGAATTCAATTTCGTTAAAAAGTTAGCGGCAAAAAAAAATTGTCATTCATTCCACAACTATGTTTTAAATAATACATTCAGAAACCACAACCTAATACAAATCTCAACGCAATAGGCCCATTACGATCGAAATTCTGAAGTGGATATACGAGGTGTGAATTGAACCATTTACCCGAGCATTGATGGAAACGCGGAGCATTTGAATCGAAATCCAACAGATTAAAGCATTGCTGGGGAAAGATATAATCAACTTTTCCCCTAATTGGGCAATTTGAGGCAGAATTGAGGAGATAGTTGAAAGGTTCGCCATGAGGCAATTGCTAGTTTGTTGGCGAATTTGATGATGCATGAAGTTGACCATCGGTCATTGTCAAGCAGACGTAACAAACAAACATAAGCGGAAATTCCAATTGTGTTGAACATATAAACCGCCTATTCGGTCTCAATTGTCGAAACGGGTAATTCAGCTATTTAAATTGAAACGCATAAATGGAATCAATGGGAATAAGGATGATTCTTTGTTTGTTTATTACTATTTGCTTATAATTTAGCACCTTGCATAAAAGAGAATCAAATAAATTTTTGAAATCAACTTAGAGAGCACACTTTTGCAAATATTTATGATTATCACCTTAAATTTACCTTCAAAAGGTGATAAAAAAATAAGCTATTAATAAACAAAATATTGACCCTTTCTTTTATTAAGCGTATTTTTCATACTTTATTTTGTATTTATTTTAAGACAAACTGAGCGAAAATTATTATAGTTAGCATTTCAATAATTTATGGTTATGGAATACAGCGTGTAACACCGATGTTTTTTCTGTGTTTAAGATAAAATATTGCAAATATTTATGAATGTAACTTTAAATTTACCTTCAAAAGGTGATAAAAAATAAGCTATTAACAAACAAAATATTGACCCTTTCTCTTATTTAAACATATTTTTAATACTTTATTTTGTACTTATTTAAGTCAAAATGAGCAAAAATTATTATAGTTAGCATTTTAATAATTTATGGTTATGGAATAAAGCGTGAAACACCGGTGTTTTTCCCGTGGTTAAGATAAAATATTCCAAACACAGCTCACTGCGAAACAATAATTGTTCCAATTTGCACTTATTTGCAGTTATTTAGATCTAAGAGAAACAGTTATTCATTATTGAAATTTCTTTAACTTACAAAATCAATTATTGAAAAATTTTTGAATATGAATATAAAAAAATTAAAACTTCTTTTTATGGATTTTATATTTTATGACAAATATAATTCCTGAAATGTAACAGAATTTAGACACTATTAGACTGTTTTTTGTAATTAAATAATATCAAAATATATTTTTGCTTGTTATTAGAGAGCCAGAAAATGGACACAGGTGTCCCATCTGCGTCAAAAAAAAAAAGCTAATCCTGAAATTAATGTTTTCTTTTCTTCAATTGTTCCTGTCTCAGTTTCCTTGAAGGAAAAATGTTCTGAATCTTGGTAGCACTTCTAAAATAGCAAAGCAAAATTTTCTTTAAAGTTTCAGTTAATAAAAAATAAATAAAAATCAATGTGGTTTTTAAGGCACATTACAATACAATATAGCTCTTGCTTTTTGCAAATTATGTCGGGAATACTTTCAGCCAATTCTTCTCTCTTCTGTAAAATAATTCCACAAAACAATTTTCACCCAACGCTGTCAATGCCACAATAAATCTCAAACGCTTGCATTGTATCCTGGACCGTTTATGAAACGATATTGGTGAAACACAACTAACTCAAACAACTTATTACCTTCTGCTTTCACAAAGAATTCCATGTTGTTTATGTCAGTAAGCGACAAAATCTTATATATTTATCTTTATAACTGGGCTCCATAAACAACATTACATAGCTACGTTACCAACAATCTTTTGTTTACAGTTAGGAAAATTTTGGATCAAGTTGTTGTTGCTTCGTATCTCTCTTGAGCAACAACAGCAGCAACATATAATTCAACATATAATTAATTTGATAATTGTTTGTTTTACCACTTTACTCTCGGAGCATTTTAATTATTTTACTGCTGTTGCCATCAGACTCTGTAATGTTTACATAATGTTACTCTGTAATGTTACTTTTTGTATTTTATGTACTTTTCTGTTTTTCTTGATTTTAATAAACATTTACCCGTATGCCCTAAATTGGGGCAGGTCGGGGTAAATATTTCATAAAATTTAAAATACTAAAAACAACAAGCAAAAGAAAAAAAATTGCAAAATTTAGAGAAATCAATCAAGATACATAAAAGTATTTGTAATTGTTTTTACCACAGTCATTCAATGATTTTGACTTTTCTTCAAGTTCCTTCTGCAAAAGGTTTATCTTTCCTTCTGCTAAAGCTGAAAACATAAATTCATAACATTAAATTTTCAAAAAAAAATGGAGAAAAAAATTACAATGAAAAAATAAGAAAAAAAGAATCTATACATTTTTCAAAATATGCTCAAATACAATAAAAAAACATCTCCATAACTAAAAAAAAAAAATGCTATAAAAAAAAGCAAGATTTTGAAAATACAATTGTCATTGAAATTCCTAACTTTTTCATTATATTACAAGTAAGATGACTCTTTAGTCAGCAATTAATACATTCACTTACCTCAACGCTAAGATATAAGTAATGTGGTTGCAAATAAACATTAAAACAAAATATCTTAAAGCTAAATTGCTTGCCAAACAGACCTTGAAAATAACAAGCAGCATTGTTTTGATTGCAGCGAACAAAATTTAATACTTCTCTACATTCTTCGAACGTATGCAACTCTGTAAAAGCTACTCATTTGTCATTTACAACACATGATTGATCACAGTGTAAAATCACAGAACATTTTATGAAGTTCATTTTGTCAGTTTTTATCAAAGCAATTGGCATGCCTGATAATAATTGATCAATAGTAACTGAGATCTNAAAATAAATTCCTTAAATGCTACAAACTTCAAAAGTAATTATGTATTTTATAACTTTTATACGTTTTTTTAAAAGTGACAAATGGTTACCAATTTTATTCAAACTCACTTCAAGAAATCTGAAGTTATTGAAAAATAGAAACCTAAATTAAAAGTGGTAAAACGCGGTGGTAAGTATGCATACCACGGCCTTCAAAAGGGTTAAGGCGCGTTGCAATATAGTATAGATCTTGCTCTATGCTAATGATGTCGGGAATATTTTCAGCCTATTCACTCTACTGTAAATAATTCCAGAAACCAATTTTCACCCAATGCTGTCAATGCCCAATACATCTCAAACGATTGCATTGTATCCTGGACCGTTTATGAAACGATATTGGTGAAACACAACTAACTCAAACAACTTATTACCTTTTGCTTTCACAGAGAATTCCATGTTGTTTATGTCAGTAAACGACAAAATCTTATATATTTATCTTTATAACTAGGCTCCATAAGCAACATTACATAGCTACGTTACCAATAATCTTTTGTTTACAGTTAGGAAAATTTTGGATCAAGTTGCTTCGTATTTCTCTTGAGCAACAAAAACAGCCCATAAGCTAGTGAGCTAGTGATATGTGTCGTGCCCATAAACTAGTGATATGTGTCGAAACTGCTCTAAAAAGTTCTGGTAGTTATGGATAGTTTAACTGTCCAGAAAGTCACAATAAAACTAATTCCTAACCAAAGTTTGCTCTTTTTCGTCTTGACATACATTATAAGCTTCCATCCCTGGTTGATATACCACAAATAAGAAATTACAGAATTGCAGAATTTTTTCTAATACGGAAAAGAATCTTTCACTCTACCATAATATTTTCAGAAATGTTTATGTTTCTTTGAATCTTTAGAAGAACATTAAACTTGTTTAAAACTTAAATGATAAATTGATTTCAAACAAAATTTCATTATTAAAAGGAAGTAATTTAGTTACTATTCTTAATCTTCTTGAAGAAAAAACATATTCCCCCAAACAAAGAGCCGTGGTAGCTCAGGGGGTAGAGCATTAGCCTCAAAATGAGGTCACTTAGGTTCGAATTCCAGCGGTGGCTGGTTGATTTTGACTCTGTTCCTCGAACGCACGAACCACAACGCTGACGTAAAATATTCTCAGTGAAGATAGACGGATCATGGGTTAGAGTCCCCTTAATGGAGGGCTCACCGTGGGAGATTTTCATGTTTTTCCCTCAAATGTAACTCAAATACAAGCTGTTCTATAAAAATATTCAGCAAAAGCAAATTTCTCCTGATACTTGATCCAGGAGCTCCCTTGTCTTCCGAATTGTGTTCAAAATTACAAGGCTATGGAGTTGAACATTGGTTGTCTTAAACTCAAAATTTGGTCAGCTGCTCAAAGACGTTTATAAAAGAAAAGAAAATTCCCCCAAAAGATGACAAGAGCTGAATGGAAGAAAATGAAAACAGCCATGAGACACGTGAATTGAAAATAACTAAATCAATGATATAAATAGCCACGAATCTGCTCGCGTTGTGCATTCAAAATAGAACTCAATACTTGCATTAAATTATGAAACGTTATCCTTATTCCGAGCGGTTTTTCAAATCATTTATGTAACTTTTTTTTTAGCTTCTTCTCATATACCTCGATTAAATAAACGACGCTATATTTAGTATAATATAATGGCGAGAGTATATTTATTGATTTTTAGGAAACAGTTTATAAATACCATTCCCCTCATTAATGCGATAGTTCTTTACCAAAAATACTGCGATGGGAATATATAAATTGAAATATTGATAACACATGTTCTGTAAGTAGAATTCTCGCCCGATTGTTCATCCCCCCGCAAAAACCATCAATTATAAATTATTATCACTTTGTGGTTGCTCACGATTCTGTCAATGAAGTACATGAAATCTTGAGTATGGAAATAATATTTTTTTTTTTTGTCTTCGTGAGTGTAAGACACACCCACATTTCGATATCGGAGGGTGTGCAAAATGTCGAAAGGTGCGACTGTCATAGCATTACGATATCTTTTGTCATATTCTCCTATGCCGCATTAAATTATTACGAAAAAAGTGGTGGTTTTAACTGCACGATTTTTATTCTCTACCTATTGGCTATGCTGTCAAGACCGTTACTGAGCACGCAATGAAGATTCATGCTTACTGATATCTATTGAATAGATAAAGAATTAGCTGCTGTGTTGTATTCTATTTTATGTTATTATAAAATGTGTTGTCTAAATAGAACACTGCTGTATTGTACAATACAACTTTCTAATTTTTGTAGAAAAATGCATATCTGCCAACTTTTACGCAATTGGCTTAAGGTTTTATTTTAATTGGCTTAAAATTTAAATTGAAGTGGTAGTAAAATGTATGCTTTCTATATATTCCCAAAGATGCCAACTGCTCCGGACACGCCAAAATAATTAGACAAACGGTAGATAACAACAAAGTAAATTTTGAAAATATTTGACTATTTTTGCTTGCTTTTCAAAAGATATAGTATGACATAAGTGTTATAAAGTGGTGAATTATATAAGCCAACGAATTATTTTGAAATAGTGGTGGATAGAAATCTACTAAATTGAATTTATTAAACCATGAATCACAGTTGCTAAACTACCACTTTAAAATATATATTTGCTGTCCGGAGCAAGTTGGCATCTCTGTATTCCTTGCATTTATAAATTTAATTTGTAATTTTTTTGACCATGACCTAGACAAGACCGAGGCTCATACTTTTTTCATATAATTTTTTAAATTTTTAAAAAAACCTGGAAGGCTTGTTGTATACTCAATAGTTTCATTTACTTGCTTTTCTGTATAAGATTCTTTACACGCTAAATCCAACCTGTTCAAAATTATTTTAAAATTAACATATAATTTCACGAACTAAAAAAACAATTATAAATGTAAATACCTTTGTAAAAACTAAATACTACAGGTAATTTGTTTAAGAAGGAAGCTATATACTACTACTATAAATGTAAATTACTACCGCTTACTATTACCACTCATTCACTATTCACATACTATATATTATATTATTGCTTTGGTATTTTATTTCCGATATAATAAATTAAGTTTTAAAAAGCTTGCATTGAAAATTCAACATCTTCGAAACAAAATGGAGAATTTTTAATTTTTGCCACCAAAATGAATTAAATGGAATTCCACAAGTCCCTGCATAAAGTCCCAGTCGTTCACGAAGGGTTAATATAGCATTAGAACTATTTTTCTTCATATATTTGGGTTAAAAAAATGCATGAAATATTTTTAATACGCCGAACTAGCATGATTAATATAGTGTTTTATATTTACTTTTTTATTTAATATTTTTTTAGTCTGCCTCATGGCTGTTATTCTGTTTTTCGTTATTTTTACTGCCTTTTCGTATTTTTTGTTAGTTGAAATATATTACCGAAACAGTTAGAGACACTGTATAAACTCATACGAAAATATTGCATTTTTTTCTGAAATTAACATCAATTGCAAAAGAGTTTTGTATTTTAGTTAAATGTCTTATAATTTATTTCCTGAAAGACTACCTTATATTGCTTATAGTTTTGATTCAATGTATGATAAGCCTTTTCATGTTAAATGCCCATAAATCTGAGCATTTCTTTCAGTCTCTATCGTGCTCTTCAGTGTTCAGGACCGTGAGATTTAAAGGTCTGGCGCATTAAAACTTTTTTCTTGGTCAAAAGTTTCATTGTCCGTTTCTGATTGTTTGGCTTTTTATCTTGATTTTTTTTTTTTTTTTTTTAAAAAAATAACATAACTAAAACATAAATTGTTTTTTTTTCCTCTTTCGGGAAAAGAAATTATATCGAGTCTGACATTAGGTTGGTGAAAATGTTTCTTCCAAATTGAGAATATGCTATGAAATAATGTTACTGATCAAGTAAATTACGGTGAATTAAAAATCTAATTTCTTTCTAAAAATGTTAGGAGGACGCTTTTTCAATTGAAAGACATACAGTTTTGATTTAGATCGTAAAATTATTTATTTATTTATTTTTCAGGAAACAAAAACAATTTTTTTCGTTATTACATTTGCTTCAAACAAATAAACTACAATAACAAAAAAAAATTGGTTCGACAGAATAATTCTTAAGTAAAAACAAATTTGACTAATTATTGACGGGTTAAATACTAAATTAAAAGAATTTAATGGATTACTATCGTACTACAATGATAAATATCTTATCAAACTATAGTTAATAATCATAATTTGAATCATTTCCCTGAGCAAATGAGGCCGATTGCAGCTATAGTTAATCATTCATTGGTGACAACTAGGAAGTGATATCATCCTACGATGTTTAACAAATTGAAGGCTATTACCGAATAATTTTTGGCGATAAGTAGGCAAATGACTGCCATAGCCTACGTCAGAGTGTCTCTACCGTCTCAAACAAGATACTCTTTTAGTGGATTTGTTAATTATCACTTCTTTTTAAAAACTAATTCCTCTCCCTAAATATCAGACCGTAAGACTACCTGGTCTTATACAGTTTAATTAATAGAAAAAGAGTATTATTAGTACGAACTGGGAGTGCAAATGAATTTTTTTTGTTAATTATACAGTAATATGTCAAAAAAAGATGTAATACGATAAGATATTTTTAGTTTTTTTGGGGAATCAAATTGCGGTTACAGCGTCCAGAGTTTTCATGGAAACATTTTGATAAAATTTGATCATTTCAACTTCTAAGCATACGACAGAGGCCCAATTTCATATGGCAATCATAAGAAATTGAGCGTAGAAGAATCTTAAAAAATCTTAGCTACCACACATTTATTTTTTTCAGGTCTTGGTAACCCTGGTGATATAAAAAAAATCCAGAAGTAATGAGGCAACGCTATTTTCAAGGATTTTAACAAACTTACTACCACATTAAAAAGTATGAAAACGTGGTAGAATATTGGTCAAAATTATGTAAGCAATTTGGTGCTTAACTTACGGAAAAAATCTTTCTTATAGCAGTAAATGTTTTAAACGATCATGATGGAAGCTTTTAGAAATGATGCAAGGCTGAAAGTCCATATATATCAAGACGGAAAAGAGTAAAAACTGGTAACAAATAAATTTAATTTTTTAATTTTTTTCGGGAATCATAGAAATCTATAACTTCCAATTGTTTTTATTTTGAATAGCTTCTTCGCCCAGAAAAAATTTATGACAGTGAATTGTTTATTGTTAAGAATAGATTAAATCCTCTCGAATATTATCTAATATTGAAATAGTTCTCCTACCAGTATTTTCTCTTTTCCGTCTCGCTTTCAGGCCTGAAATGATGTAATTTTTTCCCTTGCAAAATTCTCATTGACCAAAACATACCTGCCAACTTTTACGCGTTTGGCATAAAATTTTATTTCTATATTTAAAGTGATAGTAAAATGCATGCTTTCTATATATTAACCTTGCATTTATTAACTTCATTCATAATCTTTTTGATCACCACTATTTTTAAAAAAATTGCACATATATATTAATATGCAATACTGTCATGGTAGACCGCATAATCATTTCTAAATCACAGCTTATGTTTCTGCCTAAAACTGGAATGTAAATTCTATTTTACTACCCCTGGCGAAAATCATCCTCGAAAGGACTAAAGGTTGGCTGGTAGGCGAAAGTCAGGAGAGGAAACTACATACCTGCCAACTCTTCCGGATTTTCCGGGAGATTTCATTTTCATATTTAAAGTGGTAGCAATACTCATGTTATTCCAATTAACTTTTTGAATTATAATGATAATTGTAAATGAGCTTGACCACCACTACACATAAATAATTACAATAAATATATAAAAGCGTGATAATCTTTGCATTAGCGAATTTCAATGGGATCAAAATATAAATATATTTTTGAGTTAGATTGTTTTTCGTTTTTTGTTTTACAACCACTCTGAAAATCCATTCTCGGAAAAAGTGAAAGTCGGCAGGTATGAAACTAATAACTTATGACTAGTTCTAATACCAGCAGTTTTGAAATCCTTCTTCTGGTTTTAAATATTTAGATTAGAATGCTTTTAGAATTATAGTGGTATAAAAAGGGAAAGCAAATTTAAATTTTCTTTTTGGTCATTGCAAATTTTACATGGATAAAAAATACACAATTTTTAATGCTTCAAGCATGATCTTTCAAATTGTTCCAAAAGTCTTGCTACGCAAAATCTTCGAAAACATTTACTGCTGTAAGAAAGATTGCTTACATATTTTTGTAAGACCTCTGTGTCTTAAACTAGTAAGTTTTCAAGTAGTAAAGAATTATTTCAGGACGAAATATAAATTGCTTTTTAGGGTACCTATTATTTTCAAGGATGCCAAGGCGAATTGGAGGCTAAATTGAGGACAAAAAGTATTACGGAAAAGATGAGAAACAGGTAGTAAAACCATTTAAATTGTAGCTTGTTTTTGTGAGGTTAAGCTGTATCTTATCCTATCCTTGTCTTATTCTTTTCTATTACTTATTCTTTTTCTTAATTATAAAATTTTTTATCACTATCTACTTTTTAAAAAGAAAACTATCCTATATTTGTGTTTTACAGTTAATAAAATTTTTACAGTCATGAATTTTTTAACATTCCCTTGCAAAATTGATTTCTTATCACTTTTTGCTCTTTACCGTCCTGAAATATACTATAAACTTTCTTTCCAGGTTGATAAACCGAAATTACTAAAAAAATGACAGAACTGCCGCCTTTTTTTATACGAAAAAAATACTCCAGACTTCTATAATATTTTAATAAATGTTCATTTTGGGATCTTAAGTTAGAAGAACAATGTTCATCTCAAAAAAACTTAAATGGTAAATAATAGAAAGAAATATCCATCCGTCATAAGCTAACATGTACTAACATATTTTTCATATTAATGGTAGAGGAAGAGAATGTAGCCAAATTACAAACTGCAACTTTAGGTAAAAGATAATTGAAATTTGTTTTATGAATTATTAACTAAAATTACCTTTACCAATTAATTCCTGACCTCAAAAATGTGTTTTATGTACGAAAAACACCCATATGTACGAAATGTGTTTTATGTACGAAAAACACCTATATGATGGGACTAGAAAATATCAAAACTGTGGCAACTGTCTTAATGTGGAACTCACACCATATTATGTTTTTAACTGCCCTAAAGTCGCTGCAGGCCTTCACCTCTTAAACTACCCTACAGAAGAAGATTTATATTCACTTAATGCCATAGAGATAGCAAAGACTATTCAAGCACACCATGAGATATGATTCAATAGAGGATACGACAGCAACCAATCAACCAACACCCATATGTAAAAGGTGTTGTGCATATTTGTTTTTATCAAGTGCTTACGCTATTATGCTTATACTATTAAGAAAAGCAACACCTACACTATTTTTTTTAAAAAATAAACACTCTTTTTAAAAGGGTACTAGGCACAAATACCACACTGAATCCTTATATTCTACAACTGAAATTTTACGCACGAGTTGAAACAGCATTAAGTTTTTTTCCCCTGTTGTTCTCCTCCTTCTCAGTAAATAGAAATACGACTATATCAATAAATAAATTAAATATTATTTTTGTCAATAGATTGAAATCGGTGTTAAATCGATAAATAGATATTATATCGATCTTTAAATAACATATTTATTTAAGATGGATACACCGTAAATCCAGGTGTATGAGTTAATTTTTCAAATCCCCAAAATTGTACGAAAATCAAGGGATTGACGAATACACAGTTAAAAATTTTAAGATATTCGTTGATCATGAAAAATCGATTCTCTATAAGGAATGAAATAGATACGAATCACTATGTATCAATTCACCCCTTTTAAATACTATTTTTAGTATTCTTCTTCTTCAGGAGCGCAACAGCCCTTTGCAGGCCTTGGCTGCCTCAACACTTCTCCAGCTCCCTCTGTCCATGGCAACTTCCCTCCAGTTCTTAAGTTTTAGGACGTTTTCGGTGTCATTGAGCCATCGAGTAGGTGGTCTACCTCTAGAGCGGGACCCCTGAGGGTTCTTGAACGTGGCAATTTTTACAGGGCTATCTTCAGAGCCTCTCGAGATATGGACGAGCCATCTTAGTCGGTTGCTTCGGATTATCTGCATAAATTTTTAGTATAT
Organism: Parasteatoda tepidariorum; assembly: GCF_043381705.1. Lineage (NCBI taxonomy): Eukaryota > Metazoa > Arthropoda > Arachnida > Araneae > Theridiidae > Parasteatoda > Parasteatoda tepidariorum. The sequence continues at coordinate 21,045,015 of NC_092215.1, forward strand.
TTCATACAATTAATTTAGAATTTTCTCTCATCATATTTTCTTTGCAAGCAAAAGATTTTTTTTTTAAAAAAAAGCTATACTTTAAATTAATTTCCGAAAAAAAAAATTGGAATAAGGAAAGATAATTGATTGAAGAGTATTTCAAATATGGTACAATGAAAACTTGTACAACTAGTGCTGTTAGTACAGAAGAGTTTTAATATTTTGGTCCAACCTCTGTATTTGCACCAAATAATAAAAAATGACAGAATTGATAAAAAAAAAAATTGTGCAGTACTACATATACACAAAGGGTGTGATAGCGAATTGCATGCCCTACAATTTTGTAAGCTTATGAAAGTTATTTTTTTTCTGTCATAGTGAACCAAAAGGAAAGATTTTAAAACAAATAGAATTTTTAAAACTTTTACCAGAACTTCATACATCGATATGTTTTTCTGACTTCTAACATGCGCTTATAAACTATTTATACGTAGTGACGGAAAAAGATCTTTTAAATCTAATTTAATAAAATATTAAGACATTCCCTTTTTGTCACCAGGATATAGAATTTCTGAAACTACGAAATTTTCATGGTTGTTGGGGTATGGTATATGTCGAAATAAAATATATTTTTACGATTTTTTTGTAAAGAAAAAATATTCTAGTTTTCTATGCAATTCCTGCTCTGTTACCAAATTCTGGAAATATATTTCGCGAAAACAGGGTTGCCAGGGGTGACTAAAATTATAAAAAGGGCTGATTAACACATTGCTGATCGGCAACTTTTCTGTGAAACGGATGTGGAAGTAAAACAATATAAATAAACTTTGAAAAATTTTATTTATTATTCAACACTTAATATTTCTTTTTCGTATGATAAAAAGTATAACAATCACCTACGTGTAATAGTACACAACAAGTTTTGCAAATATATCTGGTTCCGTAAAGTTATAATAAATTGGTAGAGAATTAAATAGTAAAACTTGAAAAGTAAGGAAAATTACGCCCACTTTTTAAAATAGTCACCTAGAGATCGTTGCTAATATGATTGCTATGACTCGTGACCGGTCACCAACGCTTGGCCACGAAAACTCGCGATCGGTCAGCAATGTGTTAATAAATATGAAAATTAAATGAAAAGAAATTCAACTTTCCAACTTCTTCTAGCATATTTTTTTCAGTTTACTATTGAAATTGAATACAAAGACTGTTTTTCTTTCAAATGTGAATAATTTGTATTGCGAGTCATACTGGTAGTTACAATTCAATAATTAAAGAATTAATAAATAAAAATAGTGAATTAAGTTTCTACCACTTTAAACATTTATAGTCGCCAGTGGCTTCTCTGCGAAAGCATGATGTCGGCAGTTATAGAATTCCTACTGTTAGCTATTTCTATAGTTCTAAAACATGGCAGTCGCATGATTTCATATCAGGATATATTTAAATTATTAACCCTTTGTACTCCGATGTCACTTCTCAGGTGCAGTCAATAGTCAAAACTCAAAAATAGAAAATGTTTATACCTTAAAATTAGTAATGACCGTATTTTAAGAATTTTGAAAATTAGATACAAATATTGTACTATGTTTTATAAATGATTTAGAGCTTACATTGGTTCAAACAGTGCAAAGAATTATCTTATTTTTTTGAACGAGTGAACAGTGTGGTTCATCAAATAAATTTAATTAAAAAACCGAATCCAAAAGACATTCAAACACCTGGTATTAGTATTGGGAGAAATTTGCCTACGTGGAGAGGGATTTTTTGATGGAACTAACCCGCATTTGCATTACATGGAGAGAAAAACCACGAAAGCCTTCCACAGTTAGCTTGATATCAAGGGAACTCTAACCCATTATCCGTCTAACACTGAGGATATTTTGCGTCAGCACTGTGGTCGGTGAGATCCGGGTACGGAATTTGTATCGAGCAGCTAACCCTGGGATTCGAACCCGGTTCACCTCATTGGAAACGAACACTCTTTCCTCTGAGCCACTACGACTCTAAATAATTGATTTACGAGTTTTCATAATATTGAAATAACAACACTACAGATTACGAAAGTTTTTACAGTTAAGCGGCCTTCCTGGCCAAGCGGTGTCAACCGCAAAACGCTATTCAGTGGGTTCGAATCCCTCTGGAACCCTTGCTGCATTCTTTGTGAAGTCCTTCTCTAAATTGTTCTAGCTATCTTTCTACTTAACAAAGGTTTATAAGCCAAATTTGACCAAACAAGCCTGCATATGCTAATAATTTCAATAAGCAATAAATTGATGATTAATGGCTAAACTTCTTTTTCATTTTTACCAGAGATGCCAACTTGCTTCGTTTTGTTAAAAAGTATTTTCTTGTGGTAACGAAATATAAGTGATTTTTCATTTTTAACTTATTTTCACACCACTACAAATAAAAAATTCAAAGCATCACATAAAGCGCACCTTTATTGCATTGAATTGATTTCGCAGAGTTGCCAACTGCTCCGCAGTCTGCAAAAGTTTTAATACACTGGTAGCGAATTAAATAGTAAAATTTTAGTGAGGATAACTATGCTTACTCTTTAAAAGCACTTCGCGAGATACATGTATTAATGTTGCTTTTTATATGATACTCAAAATTTTTAATAGGTAGCGGTGGAAAAATTACAAAAATGAAGAAGACTAAACTGAAAATAGCGTACATGCCGTTATCAAAAGAAAACTTTTTTGTACATAACGGAGCAAGTTGGCATCTCTGATCTCGTGCTTACTCTTTCATAAGTAAGTGTAATTATCTTTATTCTATAAGGTTTATTATTTAATTCGCTACCAATTTATTAAAACTTATCCAGAAAAAGACCTATATTATTGCTATATATTTAAGAAATTTTAAATTTATAAATTAAAAATATGATCTACAGAAGTAAGAAATTCTTCAGATGTTTAACGTTTGTCACACATCAGGAAGTAATTGCACGAGATACTAAGTGTTTAAGTGCTTCTCTGACACTTGTAACTAATTGGTATTAATCCGAAGTCTAAGTGTCTCTGAGTAAATATATCACAGAGTTAAATGCGGAAAGCATTCCACCAATTGGTGGAAGGATAATGGGCGTGTTAACGCTTAGTGAATTCTCTAATAATCGTAAGTAATTAACTAGATTATGCTTCTTAACTATCTTAGTAAAATTACAGAAGAATATTCAATGAACAAGAATTAGTTCATTTGCTTTGGTTTGTTTTACGGGGTAAACTTTTTTAAAATATTAAAAATGAATTAAGGTTTATATTTGTGAATAAAGTTTTGTAGTCATTGTTATTGCATAACTGCAAACACGGAAGTCTTAGATTCCTAAGAAATTTAAAAAGGTAGCTAGATAACAATTAAAGATAAACCTAATTAGTATAATTTTTAAAGCACTTAAAATCTCTGCAAAATTACAGTGATGGAAAAAAAATGTTTTTTAGTGGTAGTGAAATTTAAGCTGTTTTTAATTTTTATTAATTTTTCCACCTCTACCTATCCAAAATTTTGAGGGTCATATAAAATGCAGTTTACAGGGATACCAACTGCTCCGCTTTCTGGGATAGTTTAAATAAAGTATTAGTAAATTATATAGTAAAATTCTTTAAAAAAGAATAGTTACGCCTAATTTTTAATAGAGTAACCAGTACATGGATGCTTTCACGTTAAATTTTAGATGATATTTATAATTTCTGATATTTAGTGTTGTGAAAATTACTTAAAATGAAAAATACTAAACTAAAAGTAACTTAATTAAATTCCGAACTAAGAGGAAGCAACCAAATTAAAAACCTGGTTGCAAGTTTTTCTTTGTTAAATATTACCAAATATAACTTGACACCTTCACTAAACGCTTTGTCATTTATAAGATGTGGTAGTTATCAATGCATTATTTCTTTCTGAAATAGACCTACAGCAATATATTTTAGTCACAACTTCTTATTTATTGGTAATAAATGCATGACGAGTCTCAGTCGTCTAATGTACCCAAAGGGTTTACAGTATTTATTTTGAAATGACCGTTTTAAAATGTAGGAGTAACTATCTAATTCACTACCAATTCATTAAAGCTTTTACACACAGTGGAGCAGTTTACTTTCTTTCTTCTTTCTTTATTTTGCAAAAGCTGGGCACTTGGTCCGAGCATCACCACCTATCCCATTCATCATTAAAAATAATATTAAATATATTGATTTAAAACATTTTGATTTAGCACGTTCACGCCGGGGTGACCCACCGGTGGGTCACGCTAGATTGTCTCATCTGTCGGCGCACCGGAATAAAAACTGGTAACAAATAAATTTCATTTTTTAGTTTTTTTCCGGGAATAGTAAAAATCCATAACTACTAATTGTTTTTAATGGATACAATTTTTATATTGAATTGCTTCTTCGCCATGATAAATTTCCTTGGAGTGAATTGTTAATGTTGAGAATAGATTAACTCTTCCCGAATATTATCTAATATTGAAATAGTTCTTATACCAATATCTTCTCTTTTCCGTCCCGCTTTCAGGCGCAACACCCGGCGCGAACGTGCTAAGCAACATTATGGTAGCTATAAATTCTCTTTCCTGCAATTTATAGGTTTTATATATTGTTTGAGTTGTTTGTATGTAGTGGTAAAATCATAATTCTAAATTTAATGTATTAAATCGATAATAAAATGAAAGGACTTCACTGTCAGCTTTAACCCTTTCGCGCCGACTGTCACAAATACGTGCCAGCATGAAACCATATCAATCAGGGTAAAAAGATAAAACTGGTAATCAAAGTAATTCCTTAACAGTTTATTTGTGGGAGGAGTTAGAATGTTTTGATTTATTTAATTCACCATTACTTTGTTTAAAATAAATCTATTTAGTTATACTTTGAATTAACATTGATTATATGTATGATTAAACTAACAATAATTAAAGTAAAAGCAAAGTAAGTCTGTCAAATTAGCAAAGACTACATTTAAGTTACCGTTTTTTATTTAATTACAACTTGATTCTGTTTTTGCAAGAATGCTTTTCTGAATCACCCGTCCCCAAGGGGTTAAAGGCAAGAATTGATGACTTATAAGAAGCAAAATTCCATTAAAAGATATTGCAACAGCATTCCTGTGGTCCTTGAAAAGTTTTAGTAGTGGTAGAAAATTTGGGTAAATGCTGAAAGATATTTTTTATTTTACCATATCACTTTATTGTTAAGTTATTTAGCAAGCTGGTATTTTCATGCATATATACTTTCTTTGGAAAACAATTTTTAGTTGCGGTTGCACAGAAATTAAAGTATCTTGTTTCACTTTTAAAAATTTCCATGGCCCACTGGAATCCTGTAAAGCTTTTACAAGCATATTTCTTTCTGTTTAGAATTGAAAATGAATGTAAAGAATAACTCTTCTTTAAAAAAGAATAATTTACAATGTAAATCATGGTGTTAGTTGCGATTGCATAATTAAACAGATAAAATAAATAAAAAAGAATTGAGTTCCTATCACTTTTTACAATTTTAGTCATCTGTGACATCCCTCGAAATGTTAAATCAGAAAATTTAGTACTACTCTAAAGATTAAAAAAAAGAGTGATTTCCGATAAATGGGAGCAAGTTTGCATCGATGTTATCTTCACAATAATGCCAACTACTCTACTCTGTGCAATATTGTTAATAAATTGTTAGGGAATTAAATAGTAAAACCTGTAGAATAATGATAATTATGCCTACTTTTTGAAAGTGTCACCCCAATATAATTGCTATAAAGTTACTACTGTCCTAAACAGGGGTTTCAACGGAGAATTACATTGGTATTGATGCACTTTAAGAGGCATTTAGCAAGTACTGGAAGTTCTAGAATGCTATTCTCTAAGATGTGTTTCGATTTTTGTAGGACATTCCAATGGATTAAAATTGAACTGTTTCGTTTAAAGCGTATGTTTCTTATTCTTTTGGGTGGTACAGAAGCGATTAAGTTTGCTTTAATGCGTACCGGCGAGGTCTGTGGTATGACGAAAGATTTGTCGCTAGCTTCGATTCTAAATCATAAGTCAGTTGCACTTTTGGCATTAGCCAGTATATCCTCCTTGGGCTCATTGGACAACCATTGCTGATCTGAAAGGTGGGTCATTCTTAGCCAGATAGCCCCAAAAATTAGAGAGTCAAAGTACATGGTACTGTTTCTTGGTAGTCCCAAATAAAAATGACACCCTCCTCAAGTCCTGCATACTGCCTCATCGTGGCGGGGTGGTGTCACTGGGCGGAATGGGCGAAGTACGTCGGGAGTTTAATCTCCTGGTAGGGCCACCCTAGGCGTGAATTCTTCGGCATCTCTGACTTTCTCGGAGCTCCACTCCCGTTTTAACAGGCTTCGTGATCCTGTGGCCACTCCTGTTCATCATTGGTATCAGTGCAACCGCCCAGGTGGCAGCCTGACCCTTCAGTGCAGCAGGCGGGATCAGACGGTTATATCAAGATTTCGAAGCGGTCACCTAAGAACTATGTTGTTCAGTAATGGTTCAAGAGTTTTCCCTGTTTGCACTAAGTGTAACGACCAACAAGCTACTCCTGAACATATACTTCAATGCCTAAATATCTCTAAAGTGGACCTCTTTTCAGATCCACTTTTTGTTGCAGACTTGCTCAGAGTCTCTGGAGTCATGGACTTGGTTTAGCTCCGCTAACCGTGTGGGCCAGCAACAACACAGCAAAAATGACACTATCACTTTGGCATCCAACGCAACTAGCAAAGTAAAGCTATGCTGAAAATTACAGCAATTCCTGAAACTTCAACGTGGCCTGTTTAAAGTACGACTTTTATATTAAATTTTTGTTACAAATTCCATCCCAAGCAAAGGAAATACGATACTAATAAAGTGTAGATTAGTGTATTAAGCGTATTTCAGAGTAATTAAAAAGTCTTAAAATTAGAAAATTTCGCGAGGAAACAACTCTGCGCGAGGTTTAAATTCATTTCCAATAGGATCTTCAGAACATAAGCGATCATCCGATCACTCTAGTTCAAACGATAGTACAAAATTGATACTCCTTCAGTACTTGTTTTAACTTATATTTAAAAGATATGACACCTGAAANCTATCATGGTTGTTCTGCTAAAGATATTTCAAATACAACGTATTTTTTAGCTTACAATTGCAATTTTAATTCCATTTTACTACCTCTGGGAAAAATCATAATGGAATGGATCAAAAGTTGGCAGGTATATACGTTGAACGACGACAAGGAAAACAAATAGCTATTTTCTCATTCAAAAAAGTCAGTCACTCCCATTTCTATTCAATGAGAAACTTGGAATTTAGAAGAATACAAATTTGTCCAAATCAAGCATTTTCCATAAATTTTTAAGTCTTCAACAAAACTTAAAGAAATAAATTATAATGCTTAATCATTAATTATTATAATGCTCAGTTTGATGCAATATTGAGAGACACTTCCAATGCACAACCAACTTTGTTGATTTTTTCGTGTTGAAAATATCAACGAGAAAAAAAAAGGGCGCAAGCAGAAATTGTATATCTTTTAACCATTACTACAAAATTTAAGCACAATACACACCCACTTTTATGTATATATGTGTATATATATTCAAGATTAGATTAGATCTTTAAAAAAACCGGCTTTAATCTTAATTAGAATCGACATTCACAGGGAAAAGTGTTTTTGAAAAATAAAAAACGGAAAATTTGCTAATGTATTTGTACAACGGAAGTGCTAAAAAAATCTTTTGTTTTTTTTAACAAATGTTTCTTACTAGAAACTTTTTTTTTTCAGGAACAATGAAAATCCAATATAATGGCTTGAAAAAGCTAAAAGGAATTCAAACTCACTGAATAATGCCAGATATTGTAATGTGTATACGAAAGCAAACTGTTAAAAAAAGACTTATTTTACTCAAAAAATTTTTTATATAAAAAATAGTGACCCAGTATAATGGTTCAAAATAGCTGAAAATAAATTCAATTCAGGCAATGCTACCAAAATTTTAATGTTTATGCTTACAAAAGTTATCTGCAAAAATAAAATACTCTATTTGTCATTTTACTTTTAATTATCACTTACGTTTCTTTCTCTTTGACATTAATTCTAGATGGAATTCACTTTATTACAAATGTATTCAGACAATACTAAATATTTTCAAAATAAGGCTTTCTTTTTCAACTAAGAAACTTTCTCAGAATGCTAACTATACATACTATTACCACAAACAAAGAGAACAAGAACTGACAAGACTCATTCCAAGTCCTTTTATTTGAAACACCGCATTAACACTTCACCGCAACTGAAAGAGAAGACACGAACTTGGCATCACTTTGAGCGAATTTTTTGTTGCAAACACACAGAAACAAAATGAGTGATAGATAGCCGGTACCTTTATCGCTATCTATCCGCATACGTAATGCGCAGATTCATCAATTATTCAAAAACCAATCTTTTCTCTGTAACATTCGCATACATAGGAAAAAAATAAAACGAAGTGGACTTAAGTTTTCCCACCTGCAAGTGCATTTTAGTTTCTTGGGAACTATCATGAAACGAGTCTCTCCCTGATATTCGGACATTTGGTCCCCTTAATTTTTCTGAGTTTGTTTTATTTCATTTTCTTTAGCCATGTAAAGCACCCATTTGAGGATGAAGTTGATAGTATAGGATATAGCCTTTAGAGCCTCTAAATATTGGTTTGGTTATTTGGCTATGGTTTGGCGTAAAAGTTTCACTGGTAGTATTTTCTTTTTATGTGAGTTTAAAATTTTCAAACCTTAAAATGGTTGAAAAAAACATTTTGTTTTGCATTTCGCGAAATTGCTTTGGAAAAAATGGTTTGGAAATAAAAATAGAGTGAATTCTTCAAGCATTTAGATTTCAAAAATTCCCTTTTTCCTTAACGGAACTATTCTATTATGTTTTCCGTATGATAAATTTTTATACATACAGTTTTGTTTATATTGTAATTTGAGTTAGGATTTATAAATATTTTTTAAGTAAGATGACAGATATTTTCTATCATTGGTTTACTGTTATAGGAAAATTAATTTTAAAAAATAATTTTGCTTTAACGTAAATATAAAGGGGATGAAAATTTAAAGATAAAAAGATAAAATAAAATCCCAAGGGAGAGAACAGTTTTGACCCTTAAATTGTTTGATGACTTTTGATATTAACCATAACGTAGCAAATTTATAATTGAAAATAGTGGATAATTTTTCATATCATCTGCTGCTTTAATCCGCGAGAACGCTACTTCAACCTGTGGGAACACTGATTTTTAGAACTTCTTAGATCTTTAACGCTTTGTCGTAGAAGGGACACCGTTGTCCCTTACATATATTTTTTTTTCTGACGCCCTTCTAACAAGAAAAAGCATTTCTTAGTATTTTTTTAATTATAAAAGACAATCTAATAGTTACTAATAAAAATTTGTTAGATTATCGGGATAATATTTGTACTAAACTCTAAAATCCAAGAAAAAGTAGTTCGGAAAAAAAAATTTCCATTCATATTCAAAATTTCATCAACAATTGATTTTGTAAATTAAAAAAATTTCATTGATAAGTAGTTGTTTCTCTTAGATCTAAATAACTGCAAATAAGAGAAAATCGGAACCATTATTGCTTTGAAATGAGCCGTGTTTGAAAGTTTTTACTTTTAACCCAGAACAAGACACCGTGTTTCATGCTATATTCCATAACCACAAGTTATTAAAATGCTAAATACAATATTTTTTTCACTTATTTTGACCTAAATTAATACAAAATAATGAAAAATATGTTGTATAAAATATCTGCGTCAATAGGTTAATATTTCTTTACATGCATATAAGAGTTCAGAAAGCCAATTACTAACGAGTTGAAAAAATTTAAAATTTATATCATTGCATACCTGCCAACTCATTTATAAGTATTATTATAATTCAAAAATTTTAATGACATGACATGAGTTTCGGTACCACTTTAAATACAAAATTAAAATCTTCTGGGAAAACAGAAAGAGTTGGCAGGTATGTCATTGTAATTACTTGTAGTTTTTCTTCTTTAATATTCCCTATCACAGAAAAAAATATTTAATGTAAAGGTATAAGTTAACAAAAAAAGTAAAGAAAAGAAAGAAAAACAAATGGACAAAAATACACTTAAAAGGTACCAAAAGACACCTTAAAAGGAACCAAAATGAAACTTATTATGTTAGTAAACAAAAAAAAATTAAATACATTTATTTTAATTTAAACAAAATGGCTTATATCTCATAAAAAATGTTTTCCTTGTGCGCAAACAAATTATTACCATTTCAAAAATGAACGTTATTTGATTAACATATTCACGAACTTTCCATCCATGAACGATGCTTAAATTAATTTCTGATTTATGGTATACATATTGAAATTTAAATCTCCAATCAAGGCTGATAATATATTCTGCAAGAACCTTCAAAATTTGCGAGAATTTTCTTTATTTAGAATGTAGATTCCAACAGAAAGACGATACTTAATCGTATAGCCCATATTCAAATTTCGAATTAATCATGCTTATAGTTTGAATTATATTAGGTAACGCTCATTACATTAACTTATTACTCAAGATCAGTTTTCTAAAATAAATAAACTGTAAATATGCTTTATGCTCAAGGATAATTTAATCTTCAGATAAATAAAATTTCCAAACTTGAAGATAATATTAATTGTATTCATACAATAATTTACTGTATGTGTGATGGCGCTAATTCATCATTGTATATTTAATAACACACATATTGCGCAGAATTCACAGTAAATAAACACCTTAAAACAGTTTATTATATAATCCATCCAGCGTAGTTAAATCAAACTAAAAATAACGCTCATGTCAAATGATGTAGATGAAATTCGGGAATATTCAATTTCCATCTCAAAACACGTCTAGACGCTCTAATTGGGGGAAAACGTAGAGATAGATCCCTCTTAAATAAAAACAAAACTTACAAAATTTTGTGATGAGTTTTAACTCATGCAAAAGTTATGTTTCAGGACGAAATATTTTGAACATTTTATTTTTAAAGAATATGGGATACATTGGTACTTTTATATCCATTTCCAATTCGTTAGAAATAACGAGAAAAACATGCACACTTAAAAGTAACAATATAAAAAAGGTTCTACAAATATTACGGATTTATAACATTTTTCTGAAAATATACATGTATATAATTATTTATTAAATATTAACCAGTTAATAATTACCCAGTAATATTACCCAGTTGAATAACTGAATCCCAGTTTGCGTTTGTATGTAAATTATACTGACATTAATGTTTTATATTCTTTTTTAATGATTTTACAATTCAAATACTAAACTTCATTGATTTTTTAAAATTTATTGCTTTATTTCTTGTTTTATAATTTATTTTTTTTGATTTATCAGTTTTTTTTCAAATATTATTATTTTTTCAGCAAGTCAGACGAAGAATATATAATAATAAAACTATAGGACTTGTAGCGAGTTGAGTATGGATTAAGATAAAGATTTCAGAGTCCAAAAAAAAGGATTATATTTCGCTTTTATTCCTTGAGATGTATGTAAATTATACCAGTATTAATGTTTTATATTCTTTTTTAATGATTTTACAATTTAAAAACCAAACTTTATTGTTTTTTTTAAATTTATTGCTTTATTTTTTTGTCTTATTTTTTTGATTTATTAGTTTTTCTTTTCAAATATAATTATTTTATCAGCAAGTCAGGCGAAGAATATATAACAATAAAATGATAGGACCTGTAACGAGTTGAGTATGGATTCAGATAAAGATTTCAGAGTCCAAAAAAAAAGGATTATATTTCGCTTTTATTCCTTGAGATGTGCAGTTACGGCAGTTGACACTTTTACCTTTGAAGAAAAGTGATCTAAGAGCAGTAGGTCGGGAGATCAAAGACAATAGCTGCTGATGATAGCAATAGATTCCTACGTTTGGGAGCAGGTGAGTTAAGATGGATGGCGGACACATCAAACGAACAAGGGAGCTGCTTTACTTCAAGGAATATTCGATGAAAAACTACGGGGTGAGAGTACATCCTTTTGGACAATTGAAAGAATCTTAGGAAACTGGGACCGTGTCCAAGAGTTCGTGGGTTCGATCCCCGCCGATCGAAGACTCCCAGTGTAGTAAATGGTGACTGTTGCACGTTAAATCTGTCAAGTCGCAAAGTCCTCCATGATTACATAAACGAGGCGTACTGATCCCGGAGTTTCCTTGTCTTCTGGATTGGTTCAAAATTACAAGGCTACGGAGTTGAACCTTAGTAGTCGTAAACCCAAAAAATTGGGTCAGCTGTTCAACGATGGTTATAAAAAATTAAAAGAATCTCTTGTAGTCTCCACATATGGTCAGTGGATCAACAAAACAAAAAGACACTGGTATTTTGGCAAGCAGGTGAATCTGGATGAATTGCGAACTCAAAGCGGAAGGGTGCATCTTCCGCTGCGTCGAGGTAGCATGGCTCCTGCCGGACCATTATAAGAAATAGGATACAAATGGGTTTAACTTAAAACAGTCATAGTGTGAATGAATTCTTCGGGAGAATGTCTCAATTTTAATACTGGAGCTTGTTTTAGTCACCAATTTAAAGTTCTAAACTAACCTATTTCTTCACAATTTAAGATTACCACCCGATTTTTATTTTTGCAAAAGTCACAGAAGATGCGAGTTACAACTCAAACCGAAGCACTGACAAACCAGGCCGGGATAGACTGGTCGGTAGGGCGCTGGGCCCATGTCCGAGAGTTCGTGGGTTCGAACCCCGCCGGCCGAAGACTCCCCGTGTAGTAAAGTGACTGATGCACATTAAATCTGTCGAGTCGCAAAAGACCTCCATGTTCCCATATCAAATACCTCTGGGGGTACTGGATTGGAGATCGATCGTTCTCTGATTCAGGTCAAAATTACGATCTGTGGATGAATGAATGGATGTATGAATGGGTCCGCATACCTGCCAACTGTCACTCTTTCCGAGAATGGATTTTCAGAGTGGTTGTAATACAATTAACGAAAAACAATCTGACTCAAAAATATATTTATATTTCGATCCCGTTGAAATTTTCTTGCGCGAGGATTATTATGCTTTTATATATTTATTGTAATTATTAATATGTAGTGGTGGTCAAACTCATTTATAATTATCATTATAATTCAAAAAGTTAATTGGAATAACATGAGTATTGCTACCACTTTAAATATGAAAATAAAATCTTCCGGAAAATCCGGAAGAGTTGGCAGGTATGGGTCTGCCCTATAAACGGGTGCGACGTATGGTGTGGCAGAAGTCGAATTCTTGGCCATTGATGGTGCCACTAAAAAACAAGAAATGCACACTCTGCCTTAAATTTGCTCCGTTTCACCAAGCAGGCTTGCTCGTATGCTTGCTTAGAAACCCACGCGTGTCGATCAAAGTGGCTGACAAGGTGGCAGGCAGGCTAAGAATTTCAAAGTAGCTCTCCCTAAAGAGGGAAAGTGTACAAAGTGTACTCTGTGACCTAATGTCACATAACTAACAACTGCTTTTTGTGCAGGATGTGAAAAGTGATCCTATAGAAAAAAAATATGCGTTTTTATCGAAGCAGACGGAAAATTTTATTTTGTTAGCTACCACTTAAGAATCAACTATTTGTGAAACTTCCTTTTAAATAGACTGTTTTGTTATACAAAATTAACTCCACTGCCTGCTTACCTCAATGCTCAACCAAAACAGTGCTAAATTCCAGATGAATGGGATAGGGGTCGCTTCGCAGCCCTGGTCCCCAATAAAATCAAAACACTGGGACTAGGTTTTGTTATACTTCAAGAGTTACGATATTAAGATTTGCTTTGCAGAACTTGGATAGTTCTTTCTACCATAATATATTAACACGTTGAATGCCATGGCGGTGACCGGTACTGAATTTGTTCGTTGCTCCAAGAGGGTGACCGGTGAAGCCAAGATTATTAGAAACACATAATTCGAGTAAATTTTTAAATTTGTTTTATGTTACTATAGTTACAAAAATGGTTTGAAGAAGTAATGCAGTATAGAACACACAAAAATAGTTTTATTTCTATACACAGAGATGTCAACTTACTCTGGACAAGGAATAAATATTCTCAATTTAATTGCGATTCTTGCATACCTGCCAACTTTCACTCTTTCCGAGAATGGATTTTCAGAGTGGTTGTAAAACAATAAACGAAAAACAATCTGACTGAAAAATAGATTTATATTTTGATCCCGTTGAAATTCGCTTGCGCAACGATTATTATGCTTTCATATATTTATTGTAATTATTTATATGTAGTGGTGGTCAAACCCATTTATAATTATCATTATAATTGCAAAAGTTAATTGGAATAACCTGAGTATTGCTACCACTTTAAATATGAATATAAAATCTTCCGGAAAATCCGGAAGAGTTGGCAGGTATGTTCTTGGTTTAATAAATTCAATTTAGCAGATTTTTATCCACCCCTATTTCTAAACAATTCGTAAGCTTACATAATTTCCCACTTTTTTCAGATATATCATGCTAAACCTTTTAAAAAACTATCAAAATATGTCTAATATTTGCAAATTTAGTTTGCAGTTATTAACCGTTTGGCCAAACGGGCAAGCCATGCAAAATTAGCTTGGCGTTCAACATGTTAATGCTATACATATTTATCTTTGAATATAAACTCAAAGCGCAGAGCTTTTTTCACTTTAAAGTGGCAGTAAAATAAAAAAAAATCTGTCATCTTGTTTATAACACTTTTGTTATCGGTGTTGACCATGTTTTTCAAGTAGTGAAATAAAAATAAAAATTGTCGACAAAAATATCAGGGCACCCAGAGGCAAAATAATTATAACAGTAGGAAGTTTTATATCATAAAATGCTTTTCTTTAATTTAACGCGTTCATTACCAGCCAAGCGCTGGTGGTTTGACCATATCTATCACTGAAGAATTATAATCTATAAAGATAAAATGAAAGCAAACATATTTATTTTAAATTTTGCAATAAGTTTTGTTTAATAATCAATATGTTATTGCCATGAGAAAACATCTAATTTTCTGCAAGAATAGTTGGATGATATGTTTCTTGCTACCTCTTGATCTGTATTATTGATACTAACTGCAAGGAAAAGTTTCGTCTCCCAAGGAAGTTTTGTTTATCTCAGATAAAAATTTATTAATTAAATAATTAAGGTACCAGTTTATTTTATTAAAATAAGAACTGGACNAAATACTGGTAAGTGTACTCTCTGATCTAATGTCACATAACTAACAACTACTTTTTGTGCAGGATGTGAAAAGTGATCCTATGGAAGAAAAAAAATATACGTTTCCATCGAAGCTGACGGAAAATTTTATTTTGTTAGCTACCACTTAAGAATCAACTATTAGTGCCTTAACTTCCTTTTATATAGACGGTTTTCTTATGCCTCAAGAGTTTCGATGTTCGGATTTGCTTTGCAGAACTTGGATAGGTGTTTCTGCCATAATATATTGACACGTTAAATGCCATTAAGGTGACCGGTACTGAGTTTGTTCGTTGCTCCACGGGGGTCATCGGTGACCGGCGAAGTCATGATTATTGGAAACACATAATTCGAGTAAATTTTTAGTATTTTTTTATCATAGTTACTAAAATGGTTTGAAGAAATTTGTGCAATATAGAACACACAAAATAGTTTTATTTATGTACACAGAGATGCGAACTTGCTCCCGACAGCTAATATATATTTTTAATTTAATCGTGATTCTTGGTTTAATAAATTCAACTTAGTAGATTTTTACCCACCACTATTTCTAAACGATTCGCAGGCTTATATGATTCATCACTTTTTTCAGATAAGTCATGCTAAACCTTTTTAAAAACTATCAAAACCTGTCTAATATTTGCAAATTTAGTTTGTAGTTATATACCGTTTGTCCAGACGGGCAAGCCATGTAAAATTAGCGTGGCATTCAACGGTCAATGATATACATATTTATCTTTATATATAAAGTAAAAGCGTAGAGTTTTTTTTTAAATTTAAAGTGGCAGTAAAAGAAAAAAAATCTTTCATCTTGTTATAACACTTTATCGGTGTAGACCATGTTTTTCAAGTAGTGAAATGAAAATTGTCGACAAAAATATCAGGGCACCCAGAGGCAAATTAATTATAATTGCAGCAAGTCTTATATGATAAAATGCATTTCTTTAATCTAACACATTCATTGCCAGCCGAGTGCAGGTGGTTAGACTATATCTATCACTGAAGAATTGTACGTAATCTATAAAGATAAAATGAAAGCAACCTTATTAATTTTTAAATTTAACAATAAGTTTTGCTTAATAGTCAATATGTTATTGCCATAACGTCGCTTTGAAACTAAACCGTTTTAACTCAAAAAAGCAAGTTTCTGAGGAGAGCGATTTCTAACTTTTCAGGAACTTCCACTGCAGGTAGATTCGAAGCTATGGCGACTATTGCAAAATAGTTTACATTAAAAAAAACTGTTCCTTTACATTTTTCAATGAACCAGGCTTGGTTCTTGTTGCATTTCTAATTTTGCGGTAATTTTGAAATAAGTTAAGGTACTTTGAGTTCCTGCACTTTTCTCTAAAACTTTTATTAAAAGTGGAGAGTTATTTCCAAAACACAACAATGTTCTTCAAAATATCCACTCGAATATTGCATACTTCATTTCAAATTTTGACATACAACAGTGTAGGAAAAAAATCGCTCTCCTGAAAAACTTGCTTTTTTGAGTTACCACGGTTTAGTTTCAAAGCGACGTTATCTCCTCCAAGGTTTTATTGCAACTGGCACACTGCTACACTATTCCCTAAAACCAAGATGTCGAATCGCGCCAATGCGATAACGATTTATCTGCTCTCTAAATTTATTTTATGGAACTATGAAGATAACACGTTGTTTCTCTAAAAGGGGGATCTTTTTTACACAAAACGACCTAAATATCTAATTTTTCGACTTTTTTAAGTTACTACTGTTTAGTTTCAAAGCAACGATAAGAAAACATTTTCTGCAAAAATAATTGGATGATATGTTTCTTGCTACCACTTGATCTACATCATTGATACTAACTGCAAGGAAAAGTTTCGGCTCCCAAGGATGCTTTCTTTCTCTCAGATAAAAATTAATTAATTAAATAATTAAGGTACTAGTTTATTTTATTAAAATAAGAACTGGACTAAAAGGAGAACACTTTGCATTATCAAATTATATAGGAATGCATATTCATTCGTCCCATGCGTATTTATATCTTTACATTAAGCAAATATGAAAATCAATTTGTAGCTTTTGCTCGATATAAGCAAAATATACCACGTTTTGTTTTGTTTGCATCATAGCAAAATTTCTTTGCTGCTTTTGCTTGATAAAAACAAAATATAAAAAGTTCTGTTTTGTTTGCATCATAACAAAATCACTTTGCAGCTTTCGCTTGTTATGAACAAAATAAACAAAAGGAAAAATTTTCTGTTTTGTTTGCATTGTAGCAACTTTTGCTTACGGCTTTTGCTTGATAAAAACAGCGTAAACAAATAGGAAAAGTTCTATTTTTTTCTTGCATTTTAGCAAAATCTTTTTTTAGCTTTTGTTTCATGTAAAACAAAATGAACAAAAATAAAAGTTTTGTTTTATTTTTTTTACAACAAAATCTCTTCTCAACCTTCGCTTGAACTAAACAAAATAAACACCGTAACATGTTTATACATTTTACTAATCTACACTAATTTATGATAGGTTATATTAGCTACGAAAATTAAGGAAATAGAAAATTTAAATAGAATAACTGTGGATTAAAATGATTTATACAAAAATATTAATGCAAAAAGCGTTAAGCAAATTTAACCTCCATCGTGTATTATTAGGTTAATTACAATATAATAAGTACCAATTTATTTGCAAAATTTATAATAAAACTTTCATTAAGTCATAAGAGAATTGTGATATCTCGTGGTAGAGTTAAATAAGCTCCTATTCCAAATCGTAAACTTTTCGAAGTTAATTACATCGTGATATTCTAGCACTTAAACTCATAAAACTGAATTAACTAAAATATTATATGACTCTTTCCATATTTTAATACTTTCATTTAGCCATCATAAAATCTTTGTAGAAAACTTCTAAGCAAATAAAAAAAAATAACAATTTTCGCCTTTAACGAATATCAGGCAATACAAATACTGGTAAACGTTGTTTCCGCAAAAGGGCTTGACCACTCTACGTTTAGTCATTTTATACACCGTTAATGGGGATATTCCCGTAAAGTGGGGGATGATTTTATCCCCTCCCCAGACAGGGAATTATGGAAGATTATTTATTGTATGCGTAGATAACGTGATGTGGTTTCCTTGCTTTTGTGATTAATGGAACAGTCTTTACGCTGCGTTTGGGTGTGTCGAGTTTTCAGTTCGTAAAGCCACGCGACTTTGAGATATCAGCACTCTTGTACTTAGCGAGTGCAAGAATTGAGAACAAAAAGTAAAAAACGTTTTGCCACATTGGGTAATACACTTTATTTTAACACGAGCTTGGAATTTTTTTTCTGACTTTCGTACTCGTTTTTTTCTCCTTATTTTGAATATTTTAGGAACTTTTATTTAGGTGAGACCGGTATTTTTTATTTTTTTTTTTTTATATATCACTGATAAGAGGCGGTTAGTAGGAAACTTGCTTAATCCATTTTTAAAAAATTTATTTTTAGTCAGAAAAGATATTTCCTTTTCATTTATCTGAATTATAATAAGTGATAAAAAAAATTTCTCAAAGGAAGTATATTTTTGTACATTATTTAATTTATAAAACAGCTGGAGCAAATTAATGTTTAAATGCAAACAGTTGAATTATTAATATTGTCATACGTAAAGTGTAATCGTTAGAACTAAATTTATTACAAATAAAAATATATTATATTACCGAAGTAAATAGTTGATAAATATAGCATTAATTTCAAGTAAAATTTTTTTTCTTGCATTTGCTGAGTAAAAAATATCAGATTGGTTTTTAAATAAACCATCAGAATTTTCTTCGTAAAAGAATCTTAGACAGTTTTTGTCAATTATGTTTAGTGAAACTCGTCAACCATTTTATTTTGCAGATAAATGGTATTTATTTGAGTGTTTATTGCTCTAAAAATTTAAAATAAAACAAAATCAAACATTATTTTTCACGTAATGCTTTTAAAGCTGTTGTCAATATTCATATTTTATGCTTCTAAATAAGATTCTGCAGAGACAGATTCTGAAAAATTTTAAAAGTGATTAGAAATAAAATTTGAGCTAAAAAGAAACTAACATTATACTTCATATATTATTGCATTTGCACAGTTTAGTACATTTCAAGTTTAATCAAATGTTGGATTGCAAGGTCAGTTTTTGTTAAAGGCTCGATTTTGGGGATAAAAGGGTTTATTTATTTATTTTATTTTATTTCACGTTTTCTGTAATTTTCTCTCAAATGGATTAAAAATAAAATACTGCATCATAAATATTATGAGTTACGTAAATAAACAATTTATATCCTTCTACATTTGTATTATTACGTATATCATTATACGAAAAAATATTTCAGAATTAGTAATCAGGAGTCAATTTTGAATAAAATATGCTTAAAATTTCTCAGAAATAGACACATACCGTACTTTGTGTAAGAAACATATACTGTATTTTGTTTATAATATTTAATGTTTTTTTTTGCAAATTTAAAAAAATAAATTCTCAATTTTCGAGAAGTCATTTTGAAAATTAAATTTCAAATACTAATGATCACAGCTCTTAATATTTAAAATTTTCTTAACTTTGCAATTTCAAAAATTCCTAAAAGTATTTTTAAAAAAAAGGAAAATCGAAACTTTTCTCAAAAACGTGTCCATAACAGACATTTTTGACTTGTTTCGCGTAAAATTTTATTTGTAAGTGGTAGTAAAATTTACGCTTTCCATATCCTTCAACATTTGAGGTTTTTGCAAAATAATGTAGCTGTTGATAGTATACTATATACTATATATACAGAGATGCAACTTGTACATGATTGTGTATAAATGTTTTCCAGTCTTAGCATCTGATGTACTATTCATCGTTTAGCATAGTAGAATAGCATACCTGCCAACTTAATACCATTTCAAGGATGATTTTCCCCAGTGGTAGTAAATTTAAATTTCAAATGCAATTTTAGGCAGTAACATTCGCTGTATTTTAAACAAGCTTATGCGGATTACAACAGTAGCATTATAAATCAATATATATGCTTAATTTTATTTAAAATAGTGGTGGATTAAAAATATTATAAATTAAGTTCATAAACGCAAAGAATACATCGAAAGCAACTATTTTGCAACCACTTTAAATATCGAAATAAAATTTTACGCCAAAAGCGTAAAAGTTGGCAGGTATGGAATCGATTTATAGGGTTTTTACCCACCACTACTTCTAAATACTTCAGAGACTTCTATGAAACGTCACGGTGTTGAAATCATTTTGTCACAGCATATTTACAAGCTAAACGCGGATTTTTTCGATTAAGCCATGGAATGTAAAACAGCAAATTTTAATGAAATCTTTAAATTTGAAAATTATATCAAAGATAAAAACTACAGACCAATAGCTGCGCATTTCACCTCCGACGCCTCATATCATACCTATCAAAACAAATAATCTCATCAACCTTTCTGAAAATAACGTTTACTCATGCTGATACAATTCTGAACAACTCCAAAATCAAACAAACACAATTATAGAGCAAGCTGCTCATTTTATTTCTTGATTCCTTTTTAGTTATTCAAGCAAAGTGCTTGAAACATTCATAAAAGAAAATTTACTTCCTGCTTACCTCAATGCTCAATCAAAACAGTGTTAAAATTCCAGATGAAAGGGATAGGGGTCGCTTCGCGACCCAGGTGCCCAATAAAATNTTTAAAAAACGGTAAATAACTACAAAGTAAATTTTGCAAATTTGACAACATTTGCCTGCTTTTTGAAATGTTAAGCATGTAATAAGTACTACGAAGCGGTGAATTATATAAGCCTACGCATTGTTTAGAAATAGTGGTGGATTAAAATTTACTAAATCGAACTTATTAAACCAAGAATTACAATTAATAAACTACCACTTGAAAATATTTATTCGCTATGCCTATGTTAGCTCTTTGCTCCAACAATAGATGATAAGTCGGCCTGTGTAATTCAGGGGCTCTACCTCAATGCTCAATCAAAACAGTGTTAAAATTCCAGATGAAAGGGATAGGGGTCGCTTCGCGACCCAGGTGCCCAATAAAATCAAAACACTAGGACTAGGAATTCATTTTGTGTTGAACGTTTTAAAATATAGGTAAAATTAACCAGGATTATGCAAATTTTAGTTCAGAGTTATCTACTGTTTTCTTAAAATTTTATGTGCTCTGGAGCAGTTGGCTTCTGCATAAATTATTCAATTATTTACAAGAATGGACAAAATCACTAAAAATTATTATTTAATTTTTTTAGGATATTAATATATTTCGTTTTCCGCCACTAAAAAAAATAATTTCCGAAACAGAAGGAAATTCGGTGCCAACTCTTCCGGATTTTCCGGAAGATTTTATTTTCATATTTAAAGTGGTAGTAAATATATACTATTTTTTTCTATTATAAACTTAATTTTTAAATGATTTTGATCACCACTATTCTTTCAAAAATTAAGCACATATATTAACATGCGGTACTATCTTGGTTGTCAACTTAAGTTTTTTCAAATGCAACGTATTTGTTTGCTTAAAATTGAAGTTTTAATTCCATTTCAATACCACTGAAAAAAATGATAATGGAAGTGATTAAAAGCGATTGGCAGGTATGCTAATGAGTCTAATTAAAAAAATATTGGAGTAGCATTACCAGTTTATAAATAAAATTTATTTCATTAAGTTAAGACCATAAACTGGCACCTTTGCTTTTCAACTGTATGCTTGACGAATGTTATAGAAAAGCAATATACATTGCTTTTAAATTTGTATTGTTAATAAGTTTTAATTCTGTACCTTGGAAAACGCACGCTGAGAACAATATTTCATTACATTGAAAAAGCAATTTCAGTTGATGGTGTTGTGCATTGAGAGAAATATTTTCTACAACCACAGGGATGCCAACTGCTCCGCTCTCTGTAATGGTTTTAATAAAGTGGTAGCAAATTATATTGTAAAATTCGTTAAAGAAGAATAGTTACGGCTACTTTTTTACAGAGTAACCAGTATATTGATAATTTAACGTTGCATTTTATGTGATACTTATAATTTTTGATATTTAGTGGTGAAAAAATTACTTAACATGAAAAATACTGAACTAAATGTAACTTAAACTTCGCTACCACTAGAAAATACTGTTTCACAAAGTGGAGCAAGTTGGTATGCCTGCAGTAGCTTGATGCTTTATCGTTGCATCTTATATGATATTTATAATTTTTGATGGTTAGTGGTGAAAAAATTACTTGAAATGAAAAATACTAAACTAAAAGTAGCTTAAATTTCGCTGCCATTATAAAATACTTTTTTACAAAGCGGAGCAAGTTGGCATCTCTGTATGGATGTGTATTTTAAAAACAGATCATTGGCACCTAATGAGTCCAGTTGAAAAAAATATTAGAATAGCATTACCAGTCTATAAATATAATTTTTTTCTTTACATTAAGACCATAATCGCGCTGCTTTGTTTTTTACTAAATGTGTGGTAAATGTTGAAGAAAAGCGATATGCATTGCTTTTAGATTTGCATAGATAATAAGTTTTAATTCTGTACCTTGGAAAACGCACGCTGAAAACAATGTTTTATTACATTGAAAGAGCAATTTCAGTGCATGGTGTTTGTTGTGCAATGAGAAAAATATTTTCTACAACCACATTGCTTGCCAACTTGTTCTAACTTATCGAAACTTTGTTATTTTTTAACATTTAGTGCGGCATGTCTTAACACATAGCTGACCGGCAACTTTTCAGAAAATTTCCCTATGAGCCCGGCTGTTGTTTTTGAAAGCGGATGTGGAAGTAAAACAATATAAATAAACTTTAAAATATTTTAAATGTTATTCAACTCTTAATATTTCTTTTTCGCGTGATAAAAAGAATAACAATCACCTACGTGTAATGGTACACCAAAAGCTTTGCAAATATATCGGGTTTCGTAAAGTTATAATTAATTGGTAGAGAATTAAATAGTAAATCTTGAAAAGTAAGGAAAATTACGCCAATTTTTTAAAAAAGCCTACACGAGATCACTGCTAACATGATTGCTATGACTCGTGACCGGTCACCAACGCTTGGCCACGAATACACGAGTTAACTCGTGTCCGGTCAGCAATGCGTTAAGACTTAACATTTAATATTACGATTTAACATTTGTTTATTGATTTAATAAATTAATTTAGAATGATTTTTTTCCATACAGACAACTTTTGTACATATATATATATGTGGTACTATCTTNGTGTGTGTGTGTGTGTGTGTGTGTGTGTGTGTGTGTGTGTGTGTGTGTGTGTGTGTGTGTGTGTGTGTGTGTGTGTGTGTGTGTGTGTGTGTGTGTGTGTGTGTGTGTGTGTGTGTGTGTGTGTGTGTGTGTGTGTGTGTGTGTGTGTGTGTGTGTGTGTGTGTGTGTGTGTGTGTGTGTGTGTGTGTGTGTGTGTGTGTGTGTGTGTGTGTGTGTGTGTGTGTGTGTGTGTGTGTGTGTGTGTGTGTGTGTGTGTGTGTGTGTGTGTGTGTGTGTGTGTGTTGTTTTTATTTTCCTCCATTCAGCGTAAATCATCCTTTTTGGGAATTTTATTTTATTTCATAACCGGCGTTGAGGAACCCACTCAATTCTGAGTTAACAATTATTGATGTTCAACTCCGTAGCCTTGTATTTTGAACTTAATCCAGAAGACAAATGAACTCCAGGATCAAGTATTGTGACACCTTCATGAAGCACTTTTTTAATGGAACTAACACGCATTGGCGTTACAACCTATCACGATTTGCAAGATGGCAAGAGTGTTCTAACCCATAATCTGCTTGCCACGAAGAATGCTTTACGTTAGCACTGTGAGCTTTGAACTGAATTCGTATTAACCAGCCACTGCGGGGATTCGAACCTGGTCATCTCATTTGGGAGTCCAACGCTCTATCCCTAGAGCCATTGCCTCTAGATCTGAATGTTTACCCCTTTTTAATATTTCACTTGTGGTTGATCCATATTTTGCAATAAAGTCAAGAACTTCACATCAGAAAAAAAGTTTAAATCATACATTTTATCTAATTCCCTATGAGCAGAGAAATAGTAAATCTTTTTGGATGACAATTTCTTCGTTTTTGTGGGAAATTTGTTTAAAGTAGTAGTAACTTTTATGCTTCAGCAGTTTATATTTGATTTAATAAATTTGTTTTGCAATGAAATTTAACGCCACTATGCATAATCAATATAAACAAAAAATAATATTTGATGACAGAGCTGCGAAATTTTTAAATATTGGCAAAATTTAAGTGATAAAGTTTATCTAATCACTTCGTTACCACTTTAGTTTCTGGGGAGCGCTGGGACTTCCTGGTATATTCATGATATTCACTCCCACTTCTTAAAAATATCACCACGAGATAATTGCAATAAAGGTGCATTTCACATAATACTTAGAAATTTTGAAATGTAGCGATGGAAATGTTACTTAAAATGAAAAATAATAATCTAAAAATAACTTAAATTTCATTACCACTGGAAAATATTTTTCTACAAAACTTAGCAAGTTAGTATGTCTGCAATAATAACTTATCGTGGAAACATCTCAATCCCAGTGAGTTCTATTTTTATTTTCATGACTCTCAAGTTAAATTCACTGAACTTTTCACAGCAGACTTTTACTTAAGTTAAAGTAAATTGCATTAAAATTTATTTTTTGATAATATAGCCAATATATGCAAATATATATTTATCAACTTATGCACGTTAAATTCTTTTGCAAATTCTTTTGTATTTAATGAGCAATATTTCTCTGATGAAATATATTTACTGCATTTTCTCCAAATACGTTATTTTATCATGTATCAAGGTATGATTCATCTATATTCATCAATTATGTCTTTCATTTTTCAAAAATCAAATATTGTACATATCAAATCATGTTTTATCTCTATTTTTAATTTAAGTCTACAATCAATGTTTCTAATGTTATGTAAAAACATCAATTTGTCATATTGAATTTTTTCATTGTTTTATTATTTCACAAGCAAACGACTTGATTTTTTTATGGCTACCACAATGTTAGACAAATCAATGTATTTTACCTTACTGTATGTAATTTAATGATGAATGGGATAGGGGCCGCTTCGCGACCCAGGTGCCCAGTTTCTTTAAATTAAACAAACAAACAATAATAACATGTTTTACACGAGTAATTTTTGGTAGTAAATTTATGTTAACCAATTACCACTAGGTATTTTTATGGAAATAATGTGCAAAAGGGCAATTATTAGCGAGTGTTCGCTCATACATGTTTAGTTTAAATGGATATTTTTTTTTATTAGGTACCACTTACTTTTAAAATCTAATTTTGCTTATTACAGTCTAAAATTAGAAGCATAATATTACATATGTACAGGGTTCGCACGACATGGGAATAATAAATTAGTAGTAGCTGAGATTTTTCAAGACTACTAAAAAATTCTTACATTTATCTTTCAATTGGGAAATACGAAATTATTCCCGACCTGTTGTTTTTTGCACTCATGCATATTTCCTTTAAATTAAGTATTTATTGAGACATCTCACTCTTGCTACAACTTTTTAAAAAAAAATCGGACCATGGGAACAATGATGTATCACGGTAAATAGTCATGTATTTTTTTTTCCGAGAGAATAAAAAAAAGAAATGTTGCCCGTTTTGTGTGTTTGGGAAAAATAACAAAAAAAATAAATACTTGCTTTCCACGCCGCTCGAATGGGCTAATACTAGTAGGACCTTCTTTTCTTCTGAATTACCCTTCAATATTTGTTAAGTCATACGTATCAAATATATATATATATGGCAACGACTACATTTAATTTAGCGTTTTTTATTTAATTACAACTTGATTCTGATTTTGTAACAATGCTTTTCTGAATCATCCGTCCCCAAGAGGTTAATATTTCTTTTTCGCATGATAAAAAGAACAACAATCACCTACGTGTACCACAAGCTTTGCAAATATATCGGGTTTCGTAAAGTTATAATAAATTGGTAGAGAATTAACCCACTGACGGTTCTGCACTCAAAAAGTCGCATTTTAACCTGCAGTCTTCTCTGCATAGCAAAACCGGTTTTCCCATGTTAATAGATAGGGGAACTGTGTGGAGGGGAGAAACATTCTNGTTTGATTTGGAGCTATTGATTTTAACCTTCCACCTGCTGCACCAGGCTTCAATATCTTTTACATTGTTTTGTAGTCTTTTAATTGCATTATTTACATTTAAGGATCTGCTGAGTATCGCGGTATCATCCGCATAGAAGGCTGTTTGAATATTTATATCTCCCCTGTTAACTGGGAAGTCTGAGCAGTATATTAGGAAGAGAATGGGCCCCAGAATAGAGCCTTGTGGTACGCCTGCTTGTATTTTTCTCCTTGTAGAGAAATGGTCATTAATTTTAATTTGAAATGTTCTATTGATTAAATAATTATTAATAATATGAACAAGATCATCAGGAATATTTTGCTGTATCATTTTATATATAAGACCAGTATGCCATACTCTGTCGAACGCTTTAGCGATGTCCAACATGAGTAAGGCAGTGGCTTGTTTTTTGAAGAATCCTTCACTAATAAATTCAAGTATTCGAATCAACTGTTTAGTTGTGGAGAGGTTTTTCCGAAAACCGAATTGTTCGTTCGGGAGAAAGCTTAATAGTGGGTAAATTCGATTTAATAAAATTCTTTCCATGATTTTAGATAGTGAAGATAAAAGACTAATCGGTCTGTAATTTTCTGCGTATCTGAAACACTATTATTATTAAGTCTTATATGTTTGTTTCAATTGCTGGTTTGCAGTGGTGGCAAAATTGTTGTGTATTGCATTTATTTTATTAAAAATTAAATGGTAAATCATACAATTTACTAAGACTTCGTCCCGCAATGGACTGATCGTAACGACTCGGTTACCAGAAGAAATAAAGCATCACTTTCCAGAGATGCCAACTTGCACAGCAAATAAATATTTTAAAGTGGTAGTTTATCAATTGTGATTCTTGGTTTAATAAATTCAAACTAGTAGATTTTTATCCATCACTATTTCTAAATAATTCATAGTCTTATATAATTCACCACTTTATAGTAGTTATGTCATGCTATGCCTTTTAAAAAGCAAGCAAAAATAGTCAAATATTTGCAAAATTTAAGTTTGCAGTTATTTATCGTTTTTTTAATTATTTTGGCGTGTCCGGAGCAGTTGGCATCTCTGGCTTTCTGTAGTTAGCAAACGGGTGACCACTTGATCAGCCTGCGTAGATACCAAGGGTACGCTGTATCGGTTCACGTTAAACTGTTCGACTGTAAAATATTGAACTTAAGTGATAAAATTTAAGTGATGAAGCTTATCTAATCACTTCGTTACCGCTCTAGTTACTGGGGTGTGCTGGAACTTACAGGTTGATATCTATAAATGAATTTAAGTTCCAAAAATACCGAATTTGAAATTAATACACAAATTTACAATAACGTAAATCTTGAAATATGGATAATTCTTAAATGATTGTTGGAATAGCTTGCTCAAACAATAAATATCGTTTTTTTTTCTAACTTTGGCAGAGAAGGAAAAATATTTTCACAGATAAAACGCTTAATTAATTTGGACGAAGTTTAATTGTTTTTTAAATGTATTTAGTTATAAATTATTTAGCTTCTATTATTGTATACCAAGATGGGATACGTGTACCTTTTAAATATTTTTTTCTGACCTTCTAACTACTAACAAAAATATAAATTGGTATTTTTGAGTTAAAAAAAAAAAACAGTCTAATATTTACTGAAAAAATATGTTAGAGTCTTGGAAATATATTTGTTTTAAAATATAAAATCCAAAAAAGGAAAAATTAGAGCTTGACGTTTTCCTTATTCATACTCAAAATATTATCAATAGTTGATTTTATAAATTAAAGAAATTCCGAAGAAGAATTACTGTTTCTCTTAGATCAAAATAGATGCAAATAAGGGCGGACATGAAAAAATATTGTTTGGAAGTGAGCCATGTTTGGAGAGATTTACCTTTAAAGCAAAAAGGGAACACCGGTCTCCTATGCTGTATTTTATAACCAAAAATTATTGAAATGCTAAATATAATCATTTTTATTTATTTTGACCTTAATTAATACAAAATAATTAAAAAAAGTCTGAAAAATATGCTTTATGAAAATTCTGCGTCAAAGGGTTAAGATAGAGATAACGTTTGCTGCTTCTGTGAAAAATATAATAAATTACAATTATCTCTACTTTTTATACGTGTGTAAACTTACTTAATATTCTGTTCACGTATATTATTTTGAAACAAAATTGCAGATTCAGGTATAATAACATACAATTAAATCTTGACTGGTACTTCACTATCTCAATATCAGAGCCAAATAGATGATAGTTAGCGTTAACTAATAGCAATGGCAATCACTCTTACTGGGAAGTAATTAACCACGTTATCTGACAAAAGGTGGATATGCTATGGTTAAGAAAGCATCTGACAATAATTTTTACACATAAAAACATTTTCTTGGTGAAATAGTCAGCTGAAATGTAGCTTATAATTATTCATCATAGTCTGTAATAAGCAGTTTCTTGTCAAAAAATAGCATAAAAATTAAACTTTTAACCCTTTGACGCAAATGGGACGCAAGTGACCATTTTATATATATATTACTGACGCTCTAGCTATAAACAAAATACTATTTTGCTATTTTTTAATTATAAGAAAACAGTCTAATAGTTACTCAAAAAAAATTATTAGATTATCGGAATTATATTTGTTCCAAAATTAAAAAAAAATTTAAAAAATTTACATTTTATTCATTTATATTCAAACATTTATCAATAATTAATTTTGTACGTTAAATAAATTTCTGCGATGAATAACTCTTTCTCTTAGATCTTATGGTATTGTGGTGTGTAGGTACACTTAAAGTATCAGAAGGTTTGCAGGTAAAACATTAAGATTTTATTAACCACATCACAAACATATACGCTACGGCAAAATAATAAGATTATAGAGAGATAGGACTACACGTCCGTTTGCAATGAGTTTTAGCAGAGAAAGATGCTGTGTTCGGTTCGGATCTCACCAGAGAAATAAATTAGCCACACCTTTAATATGCAATGATTGGCTTGCTTTAATTTGAGAAATTATATTATTGGATTAGAATTTTGATAGACAGATTTTAGTTTCAGTTCCCATTTTTGGGTTTCAGTTTCAAATTAAAAGTTTCACTTCGTGAAAATTGTGATTGACGCATGAAGAAAAGGGAAAATAGTTACGGGTCACCACAATCTAAATAACTGAAATTAAGTGCAAATTGGAAAAATTATTTCTTGGAATTGAGCCGTGTTCGGAAGATTTTACATTTAACGCTGAAAAAGACACCGTTGTTTCATGCTGTATTTCATAACAATAAACTATTAACCCTTTTGAAGGCAGTGGTAAGTATACTTACCACCACGTTTTACCACTTTTAATTTAGGTTTCCATTTTTCAATAACTTCAGCTTTCTTGAAGTGAGTTTGAATAAAATTGGTAACCATTTGTCACATTTAAAGAACGTATAAAAGTTATAAAATACATAATTCCTTTTGAAGTTTGTAGCATTTAAGGAATTTATTTTATAAATAAAGAAAAATAAAAGTCAGTAAGTTCCTAATAGGTCATGTTAAATATATTTACTACCAAAAAAATGGCATTCTTATAAACTAAATGAGTTTTTTTTTTATATACATCAATTACTGTTCTTAAAACAATTTCAATTCCGAAAATACTTTAATTTATCTTTACTAGAAATAAAGGGCCCATTAAAGGGCTGAAAAGCCAAATAGGGTATTTTTCACTTCTTTTGACCAAGTTACTACAAAATAATGCGAAAAGTGTGAAAAATATGTTTAATAGAAATTCTGCGTCTAAGAATTAAAAATATACATATATATAACTGCATTATGAATAGAAGACGGTTTTAACTCCCTCAAATAAATTAGACCATCTTATTTCATAATTTTAAATCTTATTCGTAGTACAACTGAATACAAACTCAACTTATCAAATATGTAATGAAATAAGTAAAACATATAAAGACGAAGTGTAAACATGGGGGGGGGGGGTTAATGNTGGGGGGTGGGGTTAATGTAGACCAGTGAAGTATTTCCGTTAATTAGGGCTCAAAATTTTTGTGTAAATTTATGCTAGGTTGCAAAACTATGTCACACTTCCATATATAGCAGTATGACTTTTTGTCAATTAACAAATTAAGATACGAGGACTTATGATGGAAAAGTAACTTCATAATATTTACTTAATTGCAACTTAAGACTATTTTTGTTCATCGTGTTAAACAATAAGAGGTACAACTAAAAGACTACTACAGCTAAAAGATTTTGTCAGATATTTGTCACCCATACGCAAGCGTGAATTTGCTATAACAAGTCAATAACAATGATGCCTACTGCTGTTGTTTCTGCAAAAGTTTTAATAAATTAGTACTGAATTAAGTAGTAAAACTTGTAGATTAATGATATTCACACCCACTCCTTAAAAATATCTCCACGAGATGACAGCAGTAAAGTTGCATTTCATATAATACCTAGAAATTTTGATATACAGGGTGGTCCTAAAATATATGTCAAAAATGTAAAGCTAGGTAGAGGGGACATAAATAAGCATATTTCGGATAGGAATGTGTGTGCGGTAATTGCACATTAAAGCACTAGCTTGTAAAACAGTATGAATCAAAGGAAATTGAAAAGACAAGTAAAGACAAAAGAAAACAAAAATACTACCGACTCAAGGCGGCATTACCGCACGCACAATCCTATACGAAATATGCTTAATTAGGTCCCCTCTACCTACCTTTACATTTTTGGCATATATTTTAGGACCACCCTGTATAGTAATGAAAATATTACTTAAAATGAAAAATAACAACCTGAAATTACTTAAATTTCATTACCACTGGAAAATATTTTTCTACAAAGCTTAGCAAGTTGGCATCTATGCAATAATAACATGTTTTACACGAGTAATTTTAGGTAGTAAATAAATGTTAACCCATTACCACCAGGTTTTTTTATTGAAGTAATGTGTAAACGGGCAATTATTAGTGAGTGGTAGTTCGTGCATGTATAATTTTAATTTATATTTTTCGATATTAGGTGCCACTTACACATAAACAGGGCTCACACGACCTAGGAAGTTCACGATTGCTAAAAAATTCTTAAATTTATCTTTCATTACGGAAATACGAAATTATTCTAGAGTTGTTTTTTTTTTCTTTTTTTTGCACTCATGCATACTTCCAAATTAAATACTTATTGAAAGATCTCACTCTTGCTGCAATTTTGGACCAACAAAATTTTGGACCATAGGAACAATGACATATCACGGTAAATAGTCATGCATTTTTTTCCGAGGTACAAATTTAGAATTTAAAAAAAATTTACCCGTTTTGGATGTTTGAAAAAAAGGCAATATATATATATATTTATATACATATATATAATATATATATATTTGCTCTCCACTTAGCTGTATTGGGTAAATTCTTTTCTTCTGAATTACACTTCAATGTTTCGATGTTTGTTAAATCATACGTATCAAATAAATATACATATGTTTCGCAAATGAAAACATGATGACCCCAAAATCTAATAAATTCGAAGTTCGTCTTATTTTAATTACCAGTTTTAGATATTTCTAAGAATTGTAGGAGGTCTGATACAATGTTTATATAACTAACGTAGTGAATACGTTGTTAATTCCTTCCATATTGACGCGATTGAAAGCAAATGGTTTTATATTTACAGCAGATTTTACATTGCATTGAATTAGTGTTGCCAGACTGGCTACACTGCACCAAGAAGCCCAAATCGACGCAATACTACAAACACAAAACTATTATTAAGTCTTATATGTTTGTTTAAATTGCTGGTTTGCAGTGGTGGCAAAATTTTTATGATTTGCATTTATTGTAGTAAAAATGAAACATTTTTTTTTTCAATGTCCACCAGGAGAATGACCTAGGTCATACGGGCATCTGAAGGGCAGATTTGTTGACCACTCTTGCAGGGGCACCATATTAGGTGGGCGAACGTTGCTCCCACAGTAAGAACAGATAGAACAGAGAAGGAAAGAGCATCCACGCATTGCCGGGATTCAAACCCTGTACCTTTCTGATGCAAGTGCAGTTCCCTGACCCCTACACAGGCCGGTCAGCAAAATTAAATAGTGAATCATGTAACTTACTAAGACTTCGTCAAGCACTGGACTGATCGTAAAGACACAGTTCCCAGTAGAACACCGAAATCAGGCATCACTGACTGCAGTCAGCAAACGGATGAGAGACCACTTTGATCAGCATGTGTAGAAACCAAGAGAGAGCAGTATCAGTCCACGTTAAACTGTTCTACTGTAAAATGTTGGACTTCACTCTCAGGTCGTCGGGCTACCAAAGCAGGGGAGCCATCCTCCACCCTGAGGATCAAAATTGAGATAGCAATTCTTCGGATCATCCTCGGGGATGTTTCCCAAATTGTCGCCAATTGCCCATTGTGCAGCTTTAGTGTATCGTAAATAAAGTACCAACCTACTACGACTTCAAATATTCTAAAAACTCTCATTTATACGGGCACACCTGTCAACTGCTGCGATTTTTGCAAAATATATCATAGAGTGGTAGCAAATTAAAAACCAAAGCTTTCAGAATTTTCCGTAATTTTTCAACATTTTGAGAGCCTCAACTTGAGTGAGCTGGACGACGACGATCTGTAGTTGAGCAGATACCTGGCCGCGTAAGCGGGTACCAGACCTCTTAATCTGTGATTTGCCCTAGGGCAACTGGTACTGTTTGGCGCTAGTGAGCTGGAACAAAGTGGTATTGCATGTAAACTTTTAAATCAGTTATATAAAGTGGCGTGGAAAATAACTTTCAACGAATAAATAGAATAATACATTAAAATATGAATATATATACCACTAGAATAGATTTTTACAAAAAGGGTAGAAATTTGGCAGCTTTGTACGGGATAAGTTGGCATTTATATTTTTATTATGCATTTGCATTTGTTACTTATTACGGCCAACCCGATGTTTTATTTCATTTATTTTAAAAACGTCATTGAACAGCCGACCCAATTTTGAGCTTACGACAACCAATGTTCAACTTCGTAGTCTTGTAATTTTAAACAAAATCCAGAAGACAAAGGAACTCTTGGATTAAATATTTTGCCTTTGTCAAGAAATTTGCTTCATCAACTATATTTATCTTATTAACTATATTTACTATATCAAGAATATTGCTATATTACGAAGAATCTTTTTGATGGAACTCACCCACATTTGCGTTATATGGAGAGTAAAACTACAAAAACCTTCCATGGTTCACTTGACAGCAAAGAAATTCTAACCCATGATTCATCTAGCACTGAGGATATTTTACGTGAGCTTAGTAGTCGGTGTGAGCCAAGAGCGCAATTCGTATCAACCAGTCATTGCTTGAACTCGAACTTGGGTGCATATCATTGGAAGGCGAACGCTGTAACCCCTGAACCACCACGACTCCACCTCATATTGAGGGTCAGGAATTGGAATCAGTCGAAGAAAAAGGTATGCTTATTCAGAAAATGTACACTTTTATGTGGACCAGGATAGCCTGGTCGGTAGGGCTCACATGTCCGAGAGTTCGTGGATTTGAACCCCGTTGGCCTAAGACTTTCCGTGTAGTAAAGTGACTGATGCATACCTGCCAACCTTTAATCCCTTCCATTTAGGTTTTTCCCAGTGGTATTAAAATGGAATTAAAATTTCAATTCTAAGCAAAAAAAATAGGTGGTATTTGATAAATCTTAAGCTGACGACTATGATAGTAACACATATTAATATATACGCTTAATTTTTTTAAGAATAGTGGTGATCAAAATCATTTAAAAATTAAGCTTATAAAAGAAAAAATAGTATATATTTACTACCACTTTAAATATGAAAATAAAATTTTACAGTCAAATGCGTAAAACTTGGCAGATATGCTGATGCACGTTAAATCTGTCGAGTCGCAAAAATCCTCCATGTTCCCATAACAAATCAATACCTCTGGGGGTACTGGATTGGAGAATGATCGTTATCTGATTCAGGTCAAAATTACGATCTGTGAATGAATAAATGGATGTATGAATGGGTCCGCCCTATAAACGGGTGTGACGGATGGAGTGGCAGAAGTCGAATTCTTGGCCATAGATGGCGCCACTGGAAAGCAAGAACAATAGCTCCCTCTCTGTCTAAACAGGAATACGTCAACAACAACAACAACACTTTTATGTGTTGTCGTAGTTTAAAATATTGTTTGTAATTAATCAGTTAGCATATTTCAAATCATTTTCTCAAATCTTTAAGATTGCTTACTAGTAAGTGAAAATCATCAAATCATCAAATCAAAATAAACAAACCAATCATCAAATCAAAATAAACAAACCAATCATCAAATCAAAATAAACAAACCAATCATCAAATCAAAATAAACTCAGACATTTNAAAGAGATTACTTTATTACTATCTCTGACCTAATTAATTGAACATAAGGAAATCAAAATGGCCTTTACCATACATCAATCTAAACAAAAACCATACAACTTGATTTTGTAATTTTTAGTTACATTAATTTCACCAGCATATAAACTACGTTTTGTAGTTGTGCTGGAAATTTGTCAGGGTAAACCTAGTTTTTAGATATTTTTTGTAAGCTATTTTTGTGTTTTCTGACTGTTTTCAGTCCGCCGAAGCGCAGCAAATGATGTCAAGTTGTATTTTTGCACATCGTATTTGGCACGACAGCCTGAGGTTGGCCAAAGCCTTCTGTTGCAGATTTCGCCAGGACAAACGGTGTTATTCGTCGTTATTTCAACTATCAAATTTATTTTTGTTTTGCCTCATGACAGAAAGGGTCCATGTTGCTGAAGTACATAACAGTCAAGTGAATTTTAAATTCAAATTTTAAATTTACTGCAACTTGACAGCTTAAAAAAGAGCTTCGTCAACTTAAATCAACTTGACAGAAAATATAAAATTGTTTATTAGCTACATTTTCTTATTGGTTATAATTGATGGGATATTTTCAAATTAAATTCAAACGTATGCTTAGGGTTTGGCAACGTATGATGATTTTAATAATGTAAAACATAATCGAAAAAAATTTTATTGCTCAGTTTTTTTTTTCATTATAAAAAGTATAAGGTAAAGGGAAAAAGAATCAGTGTTTACCATGTGCCAACAAAATCAAATTAAATGATAACCAAGAAAATTACAATTGTTTGACCGCTACCACATCTTTTTTATTTTTTTTTTCATTTGATCAGTTACCGCTGATGTATCTCGAGTCAAGAGAGATGGGGGAATAATTTCATATATATATATATATATATATATGGGGCAAACAGCTGTTCTGTAAACCAAATTTTGAAATGAAGTTAGTAACTAATCTTTTTTTTCTAAAGCTTTTCTTTTCAAATACTTATTACAAAACTAAATTTTAAAAGCACAATAATGACTTAATAAAAGAAAGTTTCTGCTGCCCCTTTATGCATATTACGTCTAATAATAAACTGCTGCATAAATATTACTCAATGTTATATATTTCAAATAAAAATAATTCTCTTTTAAAATTTAGGCATTAATTAAAACATTTTTCTGCAAAATCAATCTAATGGTGAAAGCTGTTTAAAGAAATATAATCAGTAATTCCCCGTGGTATTTGAATTAAATAGCGTAAAAGTACACTTAGAAAACTACCTACTATCTACAGTCCCTGCAGTAACTTTTATCTAATACAATTGCAAATAGAAAAACTGTAATACCCTCAAACTAAATATACTTTAAACCTGAATTTAGCAAAAAAACATTAAAAGAAAATAAGTATTCCGAACACTTACTATAAAATTCCACCTAAAGCATGTTTCTCACCATAACAGAATCAACGTTCAATTTCTCCTTTTGCTGATGTATTTTATAAAAGAGTACATACTGACATTATTTGAAGCCCTCAACAAAATGAACACATTGGCCAGTTCCCAGTAAAGAAGCAACAAAATGATAAAAAAATGAGCTTATTTTTAGCGAGAGCCTCAACTATTTCCCCCCCCCCTTTTTTTTTCCTGATTGATTTATTTTTCTACAAAGCGCAAGAAGTCGAGTTTTGATACAAAGCCGACGAGGTTTAAAGAAATCTCATTGATGGAGAAGGATATAATAGCCGAAAGAGCAGGTAAATTCCGATTTTACGTAAGGGGGTCTTTCTGACCAGTACTGTTATTGTCAAAATCTCACATGCAATCGAGCAATTTGTCAATAGGGTCCATTTTTTCGGTGTCGTGCGAGGCGTGCTTAGGAAGAACAATTTCCGAACGGTTGAGGCTTGAAGGTTCTTAATTGATTTCACCGCTTCCTTTTTGCTTCTACTTCTTCAAACAATGCCCTTTAAACACGGAAAAGATACTTTTCGTAAACTGGGGAGAAAGAGAATTGGGCGGAAAATTAAATACTATACAGGGAGACTCCCATCTTTATAGGAAGCTTTTCCAATCAACGCGTCTGAGGAAGAATAGTTCGCAGTTACGTGTTTGTATTCAACACATTTGCGCCTTTAAGCAAATGTGCGTTACTTCGTTATTCAAAGGGTTATAAATTCAGAAAATTTGTACTTAAAAAAGTATGAAATCAGTTATTAATTGTTTGACTGTTTGTCCACTGAACTCTATTGAATTTTCTCGATCTGATTTTTGAAATAATAAGAAAATAGACGAGAGAGAGCGCACCTCCCAATGTTGTGACGTAGGTTTGATTTCCGACACCGATTGGTCGAAACGTATGCCGTTTCCGGCTCACACCGACTCCAGTGGGCACATAATTTTAGAAACAAAATTTTAGCAAAATTGATTAAGGTGTTCCTTAGAAATCGAATTTAAAAAAAGTCGTATATTTTAAACTTGATTTCTCAAGAACTATTCAACCAATTTCGCTATTTTTTTTCTTTTGCCTCACTATACTACAACTTAAAAT
Organism: Parasteatoda tepidariorum; assembly: GCF_043381705.1. Taxonomy (NCBI): domain Eukaryota; kingdom Metazoa; phylum Arthropoda; class Arachnida; order Araneae; family Theridiidae; genus Parasteatoda; species Parasteatoda tepidariorum. Next base: position 21,082,224 of record NC_092215.1, read on the forward strand.
TATTCAAAGACCAGGTTGGCCGCTCTGCACAAGTGATATTTTCATGATTATAAAGCAGTAGGGTTGCATCCTTATTTATCTTTAGGACTAGAAAATTAATATTTATATTTTCAACAAATTAAGGTAGCTAGAACTGCCTTGTTCTTGTAAAAGAAATTCTAATGATAACACTTTTTTGCTACCATATTTTGTTTTTTAAGAAAAGAATGTTACTTTTAAAAACAAGGTAGATCGAACTACTTTAGTTCGTTGAAAATAAAGATATTCATTTTTATTTCATACATAGTACACAATCACATAGTTATATTAATTTTCAAGAACGAGAGTTCTCGTTATTCATCGAAATATGTCACCAAGTATAGGATTCCAATAAGACTACGAAACTATAAACTTTTTTTGATAATTCTGTGATACATATACTAGAAGATAGCGCAAAATAAATTTCAGTATGACTCGTTTAATTTTTGAAAGTTTTTATATTGTTTTAAAATCAAATTTGCATAATTTGAAAACGAAATAAAATGGAATTACATGCAGTCTCGTTATTTATCGAAATATGTGATTAAGTATAGGATTCCAATAAGACTACGAAACTATAAACTTTTTTTGATAATTCTGTGATACATATCCTAGAAGATAGCGCAAAATAAATTTCAGTATGACTCGTTTAATTTTTGAAAGCTTTTATATTGTTTTAAAATCAAATTTGCGTAATTTGAAAACGAAATAAAATGGAATTATATGCAGTCTCGTTATTTATCGAAATATGTGATTAAGTATAGGATTCCAATAAGACTACGAAACTATAAGCTTTTTTTGAAAATTCTGTGATACATTTCCTAGAAGATAGCACAAAATAAATTTTAGTATAAAAGCTTTTATAATGTTTTAAAAGCAAATTTGCATAATATGAAAACGAAATAAAATGGAATTATATGCAGTCTTGTTATTTATCGAAATATGTGATTAAGTATAGGATTCCAATAAGACAACGAAACTATAAACTTTTTTTGATAATTCTGTGATACATATCCTAGAAGATAGCGCAAAATAAATTTCAGTATGACTCGTTTAATTTTTNATTATTTTGGCGTGTCCGGAGCAGTTGGCATCTCTGAGCTAATACTGTAGATATATTGTAGGAAGTACAGTTTTTCACAGTTGTGTAGTGTTACGGCACACATGACAATTGATGAATGATAATTTGATTTGCTTAATTTTGGCAAAGCTTAAAAATATTAATACCCTAATATCAAGTCTAATATATTTGTTATGATTCTTTACATATAGAGGTGGTAAAAACAGTTCTCAAATCAAACTTATTCAATCAAAAACGAAATGCGTAAAGCATAAGATTTACTATTTAAGGACTGCCGAAATTCTGTCAAAATTTTTAAATTGCTAGCAAAATTTATACTACGAAATATATGACTTGTTTTTGAAAATCGATTAATAAATTTTTCTTGATAAACGCAAAGATTTGGAAACTTATTGTACATAAAGAAGTCTGATATATGCTGGACGGATTATATATATATTAAAATTGTTGCAAAAATAGGAAAGCTTTAAATTGCTTTGATGTGTAATTTAATACAGCTTTTTTTCTTTTCAAGGTGCAAACAGCTCAGAGCTATGTTGAACCAAGGCATTTATGTTCACTGCAATATATTAAAAATTAAGGTGCTTTTTCTTCCTTTCGAGGTGCAAATAGCCCAAAGATATTTTGAACAAAGAAATTCCTGTTCACCACAATATATTAAATATTTAAGAAAAATTATATTCGGTTAGATTTTGTGTCCTTTCCTCCATCCTTTTTTCGTCAAAACCATCCGCCCATCCTTTTTTCAACAAAAGAAGAAGAAGAAATGCGATAGCTAGCAGAACAAAAATCCCTATTTTGTTTAAATATTCACGATGTTCAATTGTCATATTATTGCAAACAATTAACACAGTAAATAAAGATTTAACCATCAACTTGAGAGACAATTGGACACAAGATTAAATACCATATAGGGAACAGATCTACGTTTGCTAGTTGGTTCCAATCAGCTCGGCCATTGAGGAAGCCTCCCCGGTTTTGTGTTACGAATAGAATGTGAAATATGTTGATAATTACTCATGGTATTTCCTGTGCATTAAAGATCTAGTCTAGACTGATTTTTATATGATTGGTTCTGAATTAACTTTTTTGTAGCAACTCAGTTTGTCTACTTGTTTTCTTTTTACTATTTGTGTGTGTGCGTTTTTTTTTTAATTTTCTACTACATATCACATTTCAACTACTTTTGCATATCAATATTTAAATAATTACTTTTGTACTTTACTATGAAACAGTTGTTGTTGCTTCTCTGCTGAAAAATTGCAATTGTATATCAAATATAAGAAATTAAAACGGACTTAAGAAACTCTAACAATTTTCTATAATTCAACATTTAAAAAAAAGAATTATGCTTTTTGGGTGCGAGTTCATATTATGTCCGGGTCACCAATGCGGACAACGAATTAGCATTTCCTATATACTAGTGAATTGATATTTAATAATTGTAGTGGTAGTTACGCCACACCTTTATGATATGAATCGGGATTAAGATTTTAATTTTGATATCATCAAAGAACAGTTTAACCCTTTAATGGGCCATTTATTTGTGGTAAGGGCAAATTAAAGTATTTTTGGAATTGAAATTGACATAAAAATAGTAATTGATAAAAAAAAACATTTAGCTTATAAAAAATTAATCTGAATTTTAATACCATTTTTTTTTTTGGTGGTAAGTATATTTACCACGACCTATTAGGAACTTATTGACTTTCATTTTTCATTATTTATAAAATAAATTTTATAAATGCTGCAAACTTCAGAAGGAATTATGTATTTTATATCTTATATACGTTTCCTTAAACTAACAAATGTTTGCCAATTTTATTCAAACGCACTTCAAGAGAGCTTAAGTTATTAACAAATGGAAACCTAAATTAAAAGTGGTAAAAAAGTTCACCGTGGACTTTAAATATTGATAGTAAGTAAACTTACCACGGCCTTAGAGAGGGTGAAAGGTTTTGAAAATATTTCAAGAAACAGTTTCACTAAAATATGTTGGATAGTAATTACAACAAAATTGATACAATAGAAAAATATACAATTTATCATCATCAAATTTCTATCGCTTTCTAATTTTTTCAGGTGCCTGTTTGTAACGAAAAATGAAGTTGTCACTTTGATTACCTTCCACCTACAGTTTCTTAACTTATATGCCAAATACTCAATAACCATTTTAAAATCCCTCTTAAATCAATGACTACGAAAGTATTTCAAACGCATATACTTTATACCAAGAAAGACACAGTAATTTAAAATCTTATCCTAGTATATATTTGTTATGTTTGCATAATAGAGTTTGCATAATGTTCTTCTTTTACTATTTTGATTAGACTGATTCTACTGCATCTTAAGTTGTTATTGTAGGCTTATCAATCGAAATAGTTTTATAATTAAAGCATTTTAATTAAAATATGTGACTAATTAAAAATTAGTACTATTCAACGGATATAAATTGCTTAAATAAGTAGAAATTGTTGTCTCAAGAGTCAAATTAATTCAGTTTCTCGTCTGTTTATTTAAATAAAAACTGTTTTAATGTTTTAAGCTATGGTGAAAATTTAAGCTCCAAAATAAACACTTTTGTTTCTTCATTTAACCGTTTAAAAAAATACATTTATTGAATGTACTAACTCTTTATTTACCCTAATAAACTACAGAGAAAGAGTTATGTTATACTTTATAAAATTTTGGTCTCTATTATTTTTAAAACACTTGTATTTATAATTTTATGAGTGCATCTTTATGCACTAAAATTCCTTTTATTATAAAGAAATGTACATATTTTGAAGCAAATGGTATTTTCTTTGAATGACCGGCACTTTGGGCGCATGATCCACACAAAATCCATTTGACCTTAAAATCCATTTTTACTGAAAAATCCATTTTACTGTAAAATCTATTCTACCGTAAAATCCATTTGACCGTAAAATCCATTTGACCGTAAAATTCGTTTTGACCGTAAAATGCATTTTCACCGTAAAATATTTCACCGTAATTTTTACAGAACATTTTTATAGTTTGAGTGATTCCTGTATTTTAATTTAATTATTTCTTTAAAATTTATGCTTTATCAGTTTCCTTGTTCCGCAACATGTTCCGGTAAAAATGGATTTTACAGTAAAAAGAGCCGGCACTTTGAGTGCATGAATTTTTTACCCCAATTTGATCTGGAATTTCTTACAGTGTAGTTAAGGAAAGATATATTTTAATAGTTTGCCCTTTTTTTGAAATATGTATTAGTATTCGAATCTGATTTAGTGCCCAATCAAAATTGACAGTTTTATGTTAATTTATGAGAAAAATATATTCATCCAAATATATTCATGGAAAGATACCATCCAAATAAATAAGAATATTAAAAGAATTATGTCAATATACAAACAAAGAAAAATATAACCAAATCAAAGATAATCCTGAAGCTTTAGGATTATGTTGTATAGGTTTCAAATTTTAAAATTTCTTATAAATTCTACGAAAAACAAAATATTTCAATTATTATTTTAGATTAAACTAAGTTTTTATAAGTTTTTCAATTTATATACAAAATGCGAAGTTTTAAATGAGACATTTGAAAAAAAAACTGTGAAATTGCTTCTTCTGTTTAATCTTTGGGATAATCTTGAATAAGTTTAAAATTTTAAAATCAATTATAAATTCAACGAAAAGCAATATATTTCAATTATTATTTCAAACTAATCTAAATTTTCATACGTTACTTCGTTTATGTACAAAATTTAAAACAACGAAATGAATTCGAAGTTTTAATAAAGACAATTAAAAAAAAAATCCCTTAAAAATTTTTATTTATTTTTTTCTAACGTGACTAAAACGTAAGCCATAAAATAAAAGAAGCATTTTTGCAAATAAACGAAGATAAGTTTCACAACACAAATTTGGGTCTTAAATAAAATATAAATTTAACTATAAATATATCTTTGGAATAGTATTAAAAGAGCATTCATAAAATAAAATAAAATGCCTAATTAAAATTTTAAATTTTAAAACTTTATTAAAGAAACTCAAATTAAACTTTTTATCAAAAATCATTTATATTGATTTATAATAAGATAAAAAATTACATTTTTTGCGGAAGTGGTTTATCGGAAACGTAATGTACATCATCTAACTAGATATCAACCCTCGTCCCAAAATCGTTTCAAATCTTTCATCGTCAGAAGCATCATTTCGAACATATACTTACGTTTTTTCAAGAAGTGGTAACATTTATCTTATGAAGCTGCCCTAGCAATTACTGAAGTTTGCAGCACCGTGAACGTAACCCCAGATTAGGATTTCAAGAATTGGAATGTTTTATTATACACATTTGATCAGAAGGGTGTTGGAACCCCTTACAAGCATTAACTCTCTCCGATCAAGAATCCGAAAAGAGCAAAAAATTTCACGACCGATCTCATTCGGAGTAATAAACCACAATTATTTCGAATTTTTCTTGACGGTCATTCAACGAGTTTTGCCTGCCATAAATTAAATCGCCTACTTAATTGGTCTCTGAGATTCTTAATACAGCTTAGTTTTTGCATGAAAAGCATATTTCCATCTGAAAAGTAGTTTTTTCTTTTTTACCCGTAATTTAGTTAACTGTTTTAAATAACCATTTTATGAATAATATTTCTTAAGTTAAAAAAAAGCTGATTATATTTGCCCTCGTCAATCAATATTTTATTAATCTTGAGTTAACCTATTAAAAAATAATAGAAGTTTTCTTGTAAACTTACTTTCCTCCCCCAGACAATCGTATTAAATAATTGGTCTGTGAGATTCTTAATACAGGTTTGATTTTGCATGAAAAGCATATTTCCATCTGAAAAGTGGTTTTTTTTTTACCCGTAATTTAGTTAACTGTTTTAAATAACCATTTTATGAATAATATTTCTTTGGTTAAAAAAAAGCTGATTATATTTGCCTTCGTCAATCAATATTTTATTAATCATGAGTTAACATATTAAAAAATAATAGAAGTTTTCTTGTAAAGTAAACATGGCATTTTTTTACTTTCTTCCCCCAAAGAATCGTATTAAATAATTGGTCTGTGAGATTCTTAATACTGCTTAGTTTTTGCATGAAAAGCATATTTCCATCTGAAAAGTAGTTTTTTGTTTTACCCGTAATTTAGTTAACTGTTTTAAATAACCATTTTATGAATAATATTTCTTAAGTTAAAAAAAAAAGCTGATTATATTTGTCTTCGTTAATCAATATTTTATTAATCTTGAGTTAACATATTAAAAAATAATAGAATTTTTCTTGTATAGAAAACATGGTATTTTGTCACTTTCCTCTCCCAAATAATCGTATTAAATAATTGGTCTGTGGGATTCTTAATACAGATTGATTTTTGCATAAAAAGCATATTTCTATCTGAAAAATAGTTTTTTTTAACCCGTATTTTAGTTAACTGTTTTAAATAACCATTTTATGAATAATAATTCTTAAGTTAAAAAAAGCTGATTATATTTGTCTTCGTTAATCAATATTTTATTAATCTTGAGTTAACATATTAAAAAATAATTGAATTTTTCTCGTAAAGAAAACATGGTATTTTGTCACTTTCCTCCCCCAGAGAATCGTATGAAATAATTGGTCTGTGAGATTCTTAATACAGGTTAGTTTTTGCATGAAAAGCATATTACCATCTGAAAAGTAGTTTTTTTTTTACCCGTAATTTAGTTAACTGTTTTAAATAACCATTTTATGAATAATATTTCTTAAGTCAAAAAAAGCTGATTATATTTGTCTTCGTCAATCAATATTTTATTAATCTTGAGTTAACATATTAAAACATAATAGAATTTTTCTTGTAAAGTAAACATGGTATTTTTTTTACTTTCCTCTACCAAAAATTCGTATTAAATAATCAGTACAACTCTGATGATATAGTATAAAATTATCATTAGTCCTATTTAATCTTAAGTAAAAATATGATTTTTTTGAAACCCTGTTAATAGTAAAGATTAAAATTTTCCTAAATTCACGAATTGTTTAAAACACCATATTAGTGTCGTTTAATAAATATTAGTGTAATCATATTAATGTTAATATTGGATTTATTTTAAATTTCTTTCTCCAAAATATTGTATAAAATTATCATTAGCAATTTTTAATCTTGAGTAAAATTAGATTTTCGTTAGAAGGGCTTTTAATAGTAAAATTTAAAATTGTCATAAATTCACGAATTTCTTAAAATATCATTTTTGTGACATTTAATTTCAAGATTCATTAACTTTTCAAACAATTATTACTCAGTTTGTACATGAAACACATACTTCCATCTCGAAAGCAATTATTGTTTTTACCTCACAATTTAGTTAACTGCTTTAAATATCGATTTTATGAATAGTATTTTTAAGAATAGAAAAACAAGCAAATTATATTTGTCTTCGTTAATCAACATTTCCTTCTCCTTGAGTAAACATAATAAAAACATTATGGAATTTTTTCTAAGAAGTAAACATGATGGATTTATTTTGAACTTTACAACTCTGAATTTACAGTATAATATAATCATTAGTATTAATGATTGGTATAAATGGGATTTTTCTTGAAGTATTTTAAATATTAATGTTTAAATTTGTCATGAAATCACGGAGTGTTGAAAACATCGCATTAGTGTCATTCAAGTTCAAGACCTATTAAATGTTTAATGATTCCTCAGCTTGATCAAGAAAAACATATTTCCATAACAAGAGCAGTTTTTTTTACACTGTAACTTAGTTAGCTGTCTTAAATATCAACTTTCTAAGTAATAGTTTAAGTAAAAAACATTATATACGTCCTTGTTAATAACTTTAACATCTCCTTAGGTAAGCATATTGAAAACATTATATAATTTTTCTTGATTAGTAAACATGATGTATTTATTTTACCCTTCACAACTCTGACGTTGTAGTATAAAATTATCTTTAGTGCTAGTTAATTTTTGACAAAAGTGCGATTTTTCTTAGAGTGTAATTAATTTTATAAGTTTAAATTTGTCATGAATTCATGGAGGGTTCAAAACATCGTATTAGTTTAATTTAAGTTCAAGACTTATTAACCATCATTCAATAATTCTTCAGTTTTTACATAAAAAACATATTTCCATTGTAAAAGTAGTTTTTTTTTATTTCATAATTCAGTTAACTGTTTTAAATAGTGAATTTATGAAAAAGTAGCTCTTAATTTAAAGTAAAGAAGTTATTTTTTTTAAGTGCTGTTAATAGTAAAATTTAATTTTATAATTCCCTAAGTGTATTAGTGTCATTTAAGTTCAATATTTATTAACTGTTTATTCTTTGAATGAAATTTAAACGATTCCTTTTAACACCACTGAAAAGAGTTCAAAGGAGCTGATAATTTAATTCAGACGCTTAAGTAGCTAATATCAACCTTTTATTGAAAGACGTATTTGATTTATTATTCAATTTTGTATCAAACAAAATGAAGCAGTCTTTTCAATTTTATGTTTGATTCATCAGTTGAGTGATTTATTATTACTCCGTATAATAAACTCAAATCTAGGAGATTAATTTTCCTTTTCTCTTCTGATTTTGAAACCATCTCAAACTAATTTTTTTCGCCAAAAGCAATATTTTTTTCAGTTTCATATATACTATGAAACTATTTCTTTAAGGCGGCAGAAAATAAACCACTGATCTTTGAAAGAAAAAGTTTGAGGAAAATTTATGGCCCTGTGAATGAAAAGAACATATGGCAAATACTTAACTAGAGAAAGCTCTATAACAAATTTAAAGAGCCCAACACTGTTCAAATCATTAGAGCTAATGGTATAAGATAGCTTCTATATTTTATAGCGCTCGTTGAACAGCCGACACAGTTCTTTGGGTTTACGACTACTAATATTCAACTCCGTAGCCTTGTAATTTTTAACCCAATTCAGAAGACAAGGGAACTCCTTGATCAAGTATTAGGAGAAATTTGCCTTAGTGGAGGATTTTGTGATGGAACTAACCCTCATTTGAGTTACATGGAAAGGAAAACCTCCGACGGTTAGACTGATGGCATGGGGACTCTAACCCATGATCCGTCTATCACTGAGGGTATTTAAAATCAGCACTGTGATCGGTGCGATCCTTTGGACGGAATTCGTATCAAACAGCCATCGCTGGGATTTGAACCCGGTTCACCTCATTGGAAGGGGAACGCTCTATTCCCTAAGGCTCAGCTTGGACATTTGCAAATATTAGAAGATACTAATCTTGCAATGAAACTTATCTTTGGCAAACCTGTAATCACCAGAAAAAGAGGTCACCAAGCAATCACTGGATTATGTGGAAAAATTAATTGGCGTGTTAGTTGTCAGAAATTACAGAACAGTGATCTCGGATAAACAGCGATAGCGGAAGCTGACAGTAATGGTCTTGGCCTGTTCTAGGCTGTAATGCTGAAGAAGAAGAAGAAGTACCTATTTCTTAAATCATTTGAAATGCTTTGATCAAAAAACAGATCCACTTTTCATGGTAAATTGTTTTATTTTAAACTGTGTAAGCCAAAATCTTTGTAAAAACAAAGTGTTAAGAAAATTACTAACTATTTAATAGTACAATAATTTTTTTAATGTATGCATGAAAGCAAAATTAAACAATGATTTAAACCATCAAATTTAAAACCATAATTAGGATTGGAAAGTAAAATAATGTCCTACTTCTCCAACATACAAGAATGTTTCTAAAACAGAGTACAAAACTAAAACCCAAAGCAATGCAAAGAACACATGAAATAAAAAAACTAAATTAAGAAAACAAAGAAAACACTAATCTATGTTCGCAACATATACCAATTCTTTCAAAATATTGCAAAAATTAAAGCGCAAAATAATTCAAAACCAATACAGCAGTAAATTTTAAACCTATGTAATACTAACCTTTAAACCGAATGTTGCAGCTAGTTTAAAACCATAACTACGCCAAGAAAATAACACATTTGTCTAGTTTTTTGACTACCATCATAGCGAAAATTTTAAAATCGAAATTTTCATGTTAAATAAATATATTATTCTACATTCCCAACATTTAATATTTCTTTAAATGATATAACAAAAATTAATTGAAATGTATTTTTAAAACTAAAACTAAAGAAAAAATCTAAAAAAAAATTATATTTTCTCAATTGATAAGATTTAATCTAAATACGATAAAAATAAAATACAGAGTAATTTAAAATCAATACCGCAAGACTTTTAAAAAACAAATTAAAAACCCATATAACAACATAGTAAAAAAAAAGCATTTTATTTTACTTTTCTGATGAATAAGTATTCGTTTAAAGCATAAAATAAAACTCAAAACTTAACAAATTTAATGATGATTACTCATTAAACTCATTTCCCTTTGTTTCCGATGTGAAACCCATTTGACTTCATTTATAAATTGAATGAGTAGGATTGTTGTTAGAAATAAGTCATGGGGAAAGGAAGGTTATGTTTTATTTATAAACTCATTAAAACTCTTGCTTCAATTTTGATGACAGTTGAATTGTGATCGCAACTTTGCTAAATGACTGTATCTGATTGATGAGTCTGGTTCCATAATCACTGGATCGGTACTTCGTAGAATATGCTTTTAAATGTGAAATATAGATAATTTTTCTGTTTTCGTCTACGTTAGCGAGATTAGTGCTTTTGGTATGATTAGAGATATCAACACAAAATATATATTTATATAAATACGTAAAAATAAGTTATAAAACATTAATAAAAAAGAATTTTTTTAATAAGTTACTATCCGGTAATTAGCTTATTGGATTTCGTTTAAATAAGAAATATCAATAGTTTTTTTCTCTTTCTTACATGTTGGTGTACGAAGGAAAAAATTCTGGTAAAATTACCATACTGTGTGGTAATGACATTTCTGGGGAAAAACATATATCTGGTTAATAAAATCAAAATAGTATACGGTATTTAAACCACTCATTGGTTAATTTTTCCTTTCATACGGTAACGTTTTACCAGAAATTCTGGTTTTCGAAGATTTAGTTCTTGATGAGTCTAGTTCCATAATCACTGAATTTGTACTTCGTAGAATATGCTTTTAAATGTGAAATATCGATAATTCTTCTGTTTACGTCTACGTTAGCGAGATTAGATCCACAGTATTTCCACACACGGCTCGCACCGACCACAGTGCTTACCTAAAATATCCTCTGTAGCAGATGGATCATGGGTTAAACTCCCCTTGCCATCAAACTAACCGTGGGAGGTTTTTATGGTTTTCCTCTCCATGTAATGCAAATGCGGGTTAGTTGTATCAAAAAATCCTCCACGAACGCAAATTTCTCCCAATGTTTGAGAAAGGAATTCCCTTGTTTTCTGGGTGGGTTTCAAAATTCCAAGACTACGAAGTTGAACATTTCTAAACGCAAACTCAAAAAATTGGATCAGCTGCTCAACGACGGTTTCAAAATGAAATAAACGGTATTAAAAATACTAATTCGATAATTTTTCTGTTTAAAATTTAATGTTTTGTCTGGTTTTCACAATTATAGTTCCTTAATAATACATTTAGTGAAAAAATGCAAAACCTAAAGCCAAATTTAACAGCAAATTTAATGGTTAAAAAGCAAATTTATTCCCTGCTCTAAGTTAAGATATCATGATCTCTATCACGATAAAATTACTGAATTTAACCTTATTTACAAAATTTTATTACATTATTATAAAATCATATTTTATTATTAATTTTACCAAAATCATTACCAAAGTGCTTCTGTAAAAATGTTCGAGTTTTTTTTTTTCTTTTGGTTTTCCCATAGAGCCAGAAACACGGTAAATGTTATCATATTTTAATAGTTTTGACCGTACTTTTTCCCGTGTAGGCTTACTCTATACTGTTAATTAAAAAAAGGAATTTTACATAAAATATTTCGAAAATACAAATTAAGAAAAATGCAGTAGTTCAGTATGCCTATTTTTCTTTAAAAATCTGAAAACCAATGGATCAAAATGGTTTTCTAAATGAAAATTATTTATATTTTTTCTATTTTCATATATGTTATTAGGTTTATAGTTTATGGATTATTCAGAGATATGATCGCAATGCATTTTTCCAAGTTTATAAAAAGAAATACCAAGAAAGTTGTATTTCCTTATTTTTAGAAACTATGGTTCGATATTCACGAGATTAAGATTTCGTGGAAGGAGTGTTTTAATTATACAGTTTTTCTGTTATACCCTACCTGTTAAAATGTTAAGTGCCTCAGATTCTATCAGAAATTGCACTCAAAACATATTTTTGAAAGCATATAAAAGAAATGCATTAGAAAGGGTGTTTTCACTTTTTTGAATCCATTATTATCGGTTTGCGTACATGTTAACTGGTTTAAGCTTCTGTTTTGCAAGTAGAACATGTATTTTCGCAAGTTTATTAACAGAAATGTACAAACACGTATTTGCCTTTTCTATGAAGTAGGTCTGATACTTACTGCATCTCAATATTGTAGAATGTATGCTTAAATGCAAACATCCTATATGCCTGTCTCCATGCATGTTAGTGGGTTTAGTGCTTATGGTTTGTTATGATAAATACGCAAGCTATTCATTTTGACGAAATATAGCAAAACAATTTCAATATTTTTTCTTCTTTCGAAGCTTTTTCGTCAAGTAAAATAAAAAAGCCTCCAAAAGGAAGCAATACTTGCAAACTTAATACAAGATATTTCATAATAACCGCCCTTAATATGTATGCTTTGCATCCATAATGTCATGCTGAAGAACGCATAACATATTTCTCAGCATTAAAAAGCCAAATTATTATCTTATTTAGTCCATTTTCAATGAATAATAAAAATCATTAATCTAACCAGTATTCTTTTTATACCACAACCTTGAATTGAGTGCAGTATAAAATCGATTTTTTGAGATTCCCTCTTCATCTGCTTAGCACATTAGCATAGTTTTTGAAAACCGTTTTATGATTGCTAATGATTCGAATTCATTTAATTTCATTACTGTTTCTCCCATTTTCTTTTCCGCCAACACATTTGAATGCTTAAGGCTAAGAAAAATAGCCTTGGCAGTAGAATAAATCAATTATTACGCCAATATATGGAATCTTAACTTTCCTTTTCCAAAGCTATGGTAACGCACACACGCCACTCGTAATTTTGATTTCTTGGTAGACAGAGGTGTTCTGTGGGGTTAAGACTTGCATCCCCACTCCTTGGGTCATTTTCTAAATTTATTATTTTAATAATTCATATGTTCATAAAAAATGAACATTTCTCTTTACTTTAGAACTCTATATATTTATAAAATAAAAATTTTTCATTATTTATCATGATATGATTCTTCACTATGTTTGTTCTTCTTCGCATTCTGCATCGTAGAACAATTAGGCGGATGGGTAATAATAATTTCCTACAATGATTCATCAACATACATCTTCAACCTCTGTTTCCAACGAACAACAAAGATTCTTCAACTAGTATTAATCATCATCCTCAGGATAACTATTCTACTAATATTGCCTTTCCTTCAACTACATCAAATTAATAGTAACCATCAGACTTCTTCAACAAATAGTAATTCCTTCTTCAATCACCAAAAAGTTTCCATCTACATCAAATATTTCCTTGATAAAAGAAAATCATCTCTAATCAAACAAATAGTATTTTCTTCAAATACCAAATAATTTTCCTTGATACATATTAAAAAACAGAAACAAAAAAAACGCTACCGCCGGTGTGTTTTTAAATCTGAATATAGTTCGAAATGTATATTTACGAAAATCTACAAACCTCAAAAAAGTGATTTATACAAATCAACGATATCACATAATGAACCTATTAAAATTCATTAGCTTATTCTTTAAAAAAAAAGTTCATATAAGAAATTTGAAAAACGAAAACAAGTGATACGCTTATTTTCGTAAATAGCTTTGTCCATTTTCGTAAATAGCTCATATTGAGCTACGTCAATTTTCTAAAAACAGATTTCGAGCAAACTTTCCTTTTCATAAACAAGCATTTTGAGCTATGTCCAGTTTTAAAATATCTTAGACGATATACATCAGGGTTCAAAAATTAATATTTTACCGAGGAAAAAACTAAAAGGCTATCGAAATCTGACAAATCACAGTACTGGAGTGAGAAAGTTAACAACTACAAGTCAGATTTGATTGCGGGAGGAAAGGAGTTAAGAGACGATTATTAGCAATACCTTCAGGCTTCAACCTCCAAATAACCTGCTACGATGTCTGCTACATGCGTTTTTTTCTACTGTAGTTTCATTGCTTTTGATAGAGTTTTTGTTTTTTAACCACTTACATATTAATTTGTGATCTCCCAATGTGTGAGTTTTTTGCTTTCCTTTTCGATAAAGATTTAGAAATTAAATACTAAGAGTGGTATTTACCAAACACCTTGTATAATATCTTGCTGTAAATAGTTTCCAGTAATTTACAATAAAAAATTAACTCAAGTAATTTAAAAATTAGGAAAACTACGCAAGCTTTATATACCAATTACGCAAGATCTTGACACAAAGATAAAATAATTCTCCTTTTTAGCTTGTTTTTTTGATGCCAAACTATGCAATATGGAGATAAATTAATTTTCACAAAAAAAATTTTTTCTTCATATTGACATTTTGCGTCACTTATATATGCTACCGTGAATAACCGATATCAATTGAATGTCGACTTTCACCGGTGAATGTCAACAATTACATAGTCGCCTTGGTCCGAGATATTTGTTATATCCGATTTGATATCAATTTATCCGTTGATATCATTAAAGTTATTCGATATTTTAATATCTGCTGAGGATAAATGAGGAGAAACATCAGTGCTCGGAGTACCTGATAAATGCTTACTGGGCAGTGGCACTGAACCTTAAAAAAAACATTAATGTAGAGCATACCGAGGAAATGCATACCGAGCAGTGGTACTTAACTAGACCTAGTATCTACTTAGGACATTTACCAAAGCGACTATGTGATTGTCAATATTCACCCGTAGAAGTCAACAACCACCAATTTCTGTCACTCACAGTAACGTATACATAACGTAGAAGCTTCTAGCAGAGTCAAGCTTTGAAATCATAAAGGTTTCCAAGCAACAACTACCATAAATTACCATTTTTTGCTTAACAGTGTACTTCATGTGAGAATGAGCCTCTAGAGAACATCTTAATTTTATGTACATAAGATTTTTATTTTAATATCTGTCGTTGAACAGCCGACCCAATTTTCGGGTTTACGGCTACTAAAGTTCAACTCCGTAGCCTTGTAATATATACATAAGATTTTTTTTAAATATCCGTCGTTGAACACCCGACCCAATTTTCGGGTTTATGACTACTAAAGTTCAACTCCGTAGCGTTGTAAAATATACATAAGATTTTTTTTAATATCCGTCGTTGAACAGCCGATCCAATTTTCGGGTTTACGACTACTAAAGTTCAACTCCGTAGTCTTGTAATATATACATAAGATTTTTTTTAATATCCGTCGTTAAACAGCCGACACAATTTTCGGGTTTACGACTACTAAAGTTCAACTCCGTAGTCTTGTAATATATACATAAGATTTCTTTTAATATCCGTCGTTGAACAGCCGACACAATTTTCGGGCTTATGACTACTAAAGTTCAACTCCGTAGCGTTGTAAAATATACATAAGATTTTTTTAATATCCGTCGTTGAACAGCCGATCCAATTTTCGGGTTTACGACTACTAAAGTTCAACTCCGTAGCCTTGTAATATATACATAAGATTTTTTTTTAATATCGGTCGTTGAACAGCCGACCCAATTTTCGGGTTTACGACTACTAAAGTTCAACTCCGTATTCTTGTAATTTTGAACCAATCCAGAAGACAAGGAAGCTCCTGGATCAGTACCCCCAGAGGTATTGATTTGTCATGGGAACATGGGGGACTTTGCGACTCGACAGATTTAACGGGCATCAGTCACCATTTTACTACATGGGGAGTCTTCGGCCGGTCTGGGATCAAACCCACGAACTCTTGGACATGGGCCTAGCGCCCTACCGACCAGGCTTAAATAACACTGTCTTAAAACAATAGTGTTTTTATTTTTAAAACAAAATAACGTAAAATTTCTATACTAACTTTATATAAACAGCCTTTTCTTAACTCCAAATGTTTTGGAGCATTTAGCATGGCAAAATGGGTATTTTCGAAGATCATGATAAAAGCTTTGCGCGATATTTTATTGTTCTTTTATGCGCAATCCAACTTAAGGTAAAATAAGCTGAAAGATGAAAATCCCAAAACTTTTTTTTATGAGTATCACAAGCTTTGAAAGTATTTTCAAAATACTGATATTAAGAAAAGATAAAATTGTTTTATATCTACCGATGCAACGCTGTTTCATATCCGCTTCGAAATAATTACATTTGTTATCATTTATTAAATTTATAAGCATGGTATTGAACTTTTTAGGCTTTTTAAACCAAATTATAACTAATCACAAACATAAAAATTATATAAAAAGTGCTTCTACCAAAAAAATTTAATATCTGGATATTTAAATTACTTATATGTTAAATGTTTTTAGCGACATGGTTCACAATTTCAGGGCTCTTTTCAGCTGTTTTAAAAATGGTTAAATTGCAATATTTGTTATTACTTCTATAATGGATTTCAATAGAGGTTAAGGATCACCAAAGGATCTATTGAAATTAAAAAGATCCTCTTCTGTATACAATTCATAAGAGAAAATTTGGTTGCGTCAAATATCACTTCGTTTGCTTCGCTAAAATTTCAAAATCGAAGACTTTTACCTCACTTTAACTTCATTTACATTACTTGAAGTATAAATATTATTATCTACATTAAAAATTATGATTTAAACATTGTTACAATCTGTGCCCATATTAGATGTAGAGCAAAACTTCAATAATTTACCTTATTAGGAAATTTAGGTATTAAAATCTTTGAGAATCAATACATTTTTGTTGATTTTTTTTAAATTAGAAGATGATTAATGAAGATAATTAGAGAAGATAAAGAATAAAGTCAAAAACGTTTCAGATATAGTTCGTAAAATACTAATTTTGCAAATAATACTGTGATAACTAATACTTATCTATACATATTGCATCAAAAATTTATTGTCACGCAAATGAAGGATAAGACTTCAGTATAATTAGACTTTAGAAAGATAAGTATGAAGAATAAGACTTTAGAATAGAAAATTTAACAAAAGTGGTTTGTGATTTTGATTGGAAGGCTTAATAAATAATATAATTTTTTTTTTATTCTGAAAAGTTTGAATTATTAATCAGAAAATAAATAAAGCACTTTAAACAAGTTTATTATTAAGTATTAAAAAGCAAAGTTTTATTAATCTAACATTCTAAATAAAAATAAAATATTTTAAAAGTGAAATTTCAAATATTAAAGACGAAAATCTTATGTGAAAAAAATTCTCCATTTATTTATGAAATATATTTCATTTCAGAGAAAATACGCAAAAAAAAACAGAAATACCGAGGCAAATTTACATTATTAAATAAACATCTGTCTACTTTCAATTAAATTTAAAACGACATTCTCAAAAAGCCTGAACTTCTTATTATAAGCACCGTGTAATTTTATTTCCAATTATTTCTGAAATTTATCTCTTTAATCTTGTTTAGTTTGTTTATTTTTGTCTGTAAATTCAATTTTCACAAATCGATATTTCCATGAATTTTTATTCGTTTTTACTGATACATGAAAAATATCATTTCTGCAGAATTGAAATAACTTAAAAATTCACGCTGTCGTGACTCATAAATATTTATTTCATAAAAAAAGTTTTAACAATTCCTTTAATAAGATGATTTTCTTTTAAATTTTTTACTTGTTTCTTTTTGTTAATTAGCTAACTGTGTGATGATAAAAATTGGAAAGATAATATTAAAAGGAGACAATTAATTAAAGAGATAATAAAAGGAAAGCAGAGATGAATTAACTAACATAAGCCAACATAATGCAAAATTAGCACTTATTAATAACCAAATTTTAAATATATATATTTTAGAAACTATTAGACATGGAACTATTGCTTTTGAAATTTTTACAAATATTATAAAACCCAAAATTAAAGATAAATTTACCTCTTTTTGCACACTTCTTTACGTATCGCAGGTAAATACCTGCGATAAAAATTTAAGATGCGTAAAATTATTATTATTTTAAAATTTGCTCGGGCATTTGATGTAATAACAAATACAAAACGGCTTTTTAAAAAATCAAATAAAAAACGTCATGTCTTCTATATATTGCATATATTGCACTACTGTATTTCATGCAAATATATTATACCGATAACTTTATAAAGATTTTCGTTTTATGCTATGTATAAATACTTCCTCTCAAGATTTAAATGCACAATAATATTCTTTTAATATAAATACTGTGCAGTAACAATGTTAAAAGCTTGTAAATTATCTTTCGCAAAAAAGTAAGTAATATTAAATTTGGAATATTATTTTTGTGTCTAGTTATATACCTACATTGTTAGAGATTGCTCGGTAAAATGGTTAAATGACAATTAATTCAATTCTTGTTTTTAAATTTTATTTTCCATCAAAAAAATCACATAACTATGAAAAAGACTTTGACTGTGAAGAAAAGTATTTAAACTGCGGAAAAATCGCTTATTGACTGTTTTCACCTATTACGATTAAGTAAAACCAAATTTTTATCCACTCCAACTAGGTCCACAGCCAATAAGAATAAAGCAAACGTTCTTTGAATGCTGGAAGCTAAGATATGTGATAATTAAGAATTTAGATTTTATTTGCCATTATCGGATGCCTATTGTGGTGAACACCTAATGAATCTACTTAGTTCCTTGCAGCTGGGTACATACTTTTACTGAAAGGTCTATCAGTCAACTTGTACTGAAAGGGCTCATCAGTCAGTGTCATAACTCGTTGAACGGGGGTTCGAATCCCATTGTTGAAAAAACAATATTTCCTCCATTCCTTCAACACATAAGGAGTTTCCAATGCCAACACTCCCGCAATTGATAACTCTGGACAATTGGAATACGAAACTCCCATTCACGTCTAGATACACAGAGCTGCTTAATAGAAAAAACCCTAGTATTTCCCAATTCTTGCTTTTAATTTTCATATAAAATGGTTCATTTGACACATCTCAACCCCAACCTACCTCCAATATCCATTCTCTAATGAATTACCTTACTCTAATACCCAATTAGAATGAAACAATGATTTTTTAACGGTTATAAAATCGTATAGTTTTATATTCACATTTTGTTCTTAACTATACCAGTTATAAACGGTTTTATATACGTAAAGAAATGTTCCTAATCGTAAACTTTACCGTTAATTAGCTAAACAGATTACTGCCGCTTTTTTTTGCAGTAATTTAGGAATGAAAATTCTAAAATTGTCAACAATAAAAAAAACCGTCGTAGCTCTTCTGAGCTGAAAATATATCCTCAAATTCTATTGAAAAATCGTATAAATGAATTTAAAATATCATAAAAACTTTGAAGCAATTGCCTGAGCTAGTTCATTGTTCATCCCTTTATTAGTAGAATTTTATCGTTAAAGAAGAAAACTTTCGCAATTCTATATTTATACTGTCTAGTACGATTTTAAAAACATTAGAAGTAGACTCTCAAATAAATAAAAAAGGTTGAGAAGTGTTAGAAGTTCTGTTGTGAAACTCAAACAAAGCTAGACTCAAATAGATTTGTCGAATTTTCCCAAGTTGAAATATCATTGATTAATGAAGGGAAATAAGTTCAAGAACGTCAATATTAGTATTAAAGCCTTATTTTAAGAAATCTTTAAATTTGATTTATAATAAAACCGTGTTTATAACACAATTTAAAAGATAAGTGCATAAATTAATATTTGAAAACCAAAAACAAATGAGAGATTTATTTAAATCATAAATGCAAATAGTATTTTGAATATATTCAGAAATTTAAAAAGGGAAGCAAATGGTTATTATGGTTGAATCTGGTATACTTAAAAATGGAAAAATGAAAGATTACTTTAACGCTTTACACAATGCTTTAATGTATTTTCTACTACATTATTAAATTTAAACGACTTTTCTATTTTAGGAGGAAAATAAACATGATAATTTTTTTTAAATCCTTTTATGAGAAAAACACTCCTTTTTTCAGAAGTGTACTTATTTTAGAATTTATTTCCAAAAACACAAGTTGAAACTCATATAAATAAGATAGATTCAGCTCTTTTTTATTTTATATACATGGAAGAAATAAGCTATTATAAACAATACATAACATTTGTATATTTTAACACAAATACACTATTAAAAATTCCGAACCAAATTGCGGTTGAAATTATCGGTACTCAGGGTGTTGGTACTTTTGTCGCAAATTCAAATTTAACCGGAACATATTACGGAACAAAGAATCTGATATACCGTAATTTTTACCTCGAAATCACTGAATCACTGTAATTAAATAAATATTATAGTTAAAATATAAGGAATATATTCAGTAAAAGAAATTTAGCGGATGATGCAGTCAAAATGCCGGCACATTATACCGTAATTTGATCTGGAATTGAATTCTTAAATTTCCGACTGATTTCCTTAAAACTTATTAACTCTTCGATTGAATTCATAATTTTATTCTCAACGTAATTTTTAATGTAAAAGAGCTTTTTTTCTTTTTTTTGCTTTTTTTTCCTTTGATTAATTAAAAGAAGATATCACTATTCTTTTCACTTAATTCTGATTTTATTACTTAATTCATCAAACATTTCAAACTTCATTGAACATTATGGAAACTAAATAAGTAATATAGTTCAATGCTCAGTACGTGATATTACATTAAAGAAATCACCGTGTCTGCTAACAGACAAAACACAAAGCTTCACACATTTAAATGAACTGCATGGAAAACAGATTCTATATATGTCTTTTAAAAAACCACTAAAAAAATTTAAGAAAAATTTTCATCCATACACATCGCAATTCAAAAACAGCTATAATTTATATCTTATACAAATGGTTTTATCGCTGAAACGTATACATATGTTACAATGTTAAAGCAATGCATGGGGCAATGTTTTTCCACATTCAATTTTAGGTGTATTATTTTAACTGTACATACCGAAGAATAGAACAAAATATTTTATTTCTTTATGTTCTTTTTTATATTTGCATTTCTTATTTTTGTGAAATTTCAAAGCAGTGTTTAATCATGCAGTTTTCAGCTCAACTTTAAAAATGCTTTTTGCCTTTTCTTTCTTTTTTCACAATTTGATATTGATAGAATAAGGCAACAATAAAGTCTTATGTGTTTAAAACTTATCTCGGTTTCCCGTTCCGATAACTTTGGTGTGACAAAGTTTCCTTTTTTGAATTGTACCTCTAAATTTGTTACACAAAGCATGTTATTGTCATAAATTTCATCCCATTTTATTTAAATATTTATCAGATATAATACATTTAATCCATAATATTTAATTTTTACCTTTCTACGAATTGCCTATTCTTTTGAGAAAAACCTACTGAACTTCTACAAGTCTACTGAAATTCGACATATTTATGAAGCTAAATATTATTTTTATTTACTTTATATTAAGCATTCTTAAGATATTTTGACTTTCTAATGTTCAATATTTCATTTGAGAAAAAAAGCAAAAGAAGGTAATTTCCAAAAAGTTTAAATTTTAATAAAAATTATTTTTAAATATAAAAACTTAGTATACCGTTTTTTCTCTATGCAACATGATCAATAGTTCTATGTTATTTTGAGATGCAATTTAAGTTTTTATGTTAATTTATTTCAGAACAAACAAACATATTGTATCAAGTAAATAATTTATATTTATTTTTGCGTAGAGGTCTTAAAATAATCTCAAGATTATTAAGCCGCTTTACATTAAGATTTGTAAAGAAAAAGCATAAAAATATCACGTTATATATGGGTTAAAATCTTGAATTTTGTTCAAAGATTCACTGAATTTGAATGCTTGTTCATTTCATTGTGGTTTGACAGTTTTGAAATAAACTTATATTATAACTAATATTATAAAACACATTATAAAACATATATATCACATAATGAACCTATTAAAATTCATTAGCTTATTCTTTAAAAAAAAAGTTCATATAAGAAATTTGAAAAACGAAAACAAGTGATACGCTTATTTTCGTAAATAGCTTTGTCCATTTTCGTAAATAGCTCATATTGAGCTACGTCAATTTTCTAAAAACAGATTTCGAGCAAACTTTCCTTTTCATAAACAAGCATTTTGAGCTATGTCCAGTTTTAAAATATCTTAGACGATATACATCAGGGTTCAAAAATTAATATTTTACCGAGGAAAAAACTAAAAGGCTATCGAAATCTGACAAATCACAGTACTGGAGTGAGAAAGTTAACAACTACAAGTCAGATTTGATTGCGGGAGGAAAGGAGTTAAGAGACGATTATTAGCAATACCTTCAGGCTTCAACCTCCAAATAACCTGCTACGATGTCTGCTACATGCGTTTTTTTCTACTGTAGTTTCATTGCTTTTGATAGAGTTTTTGTTTTTTAACCACTTACATATTAATTTGTGATCTCCCAATGTGTGAGTTTTTTGCTTTCCTTTTCGATAAAGATTTAGAAATTAAATACTAAGAGTGGTATTTACCAAACACCTTGTATAATATCTTGCTGTAAATAGTTTCCAGTAATTTACAATAAAAAATTAACTCAAGTAATTTAAAAATTAGGAAAACTACGCAAGCTTTATATACCAATTACGCAAGATCTTGACACAAAGATAAAATAATTCTCCTTTTTAGCTTGTTTTTTTGATGCCAAACTATGCAATATGGAGATAAATTAATTTTCACAAAAAAA
>NC_092215.1:21105756-21139237 GCF_043381705.1 Parasteatoda tepidariorum
TTCAACAAAATTATCTTTGTATAAAAATCATTTATTAGTGAGCAACGTAAACTTAACTTATAAGCTAATGAACTGATGATCACTGAAATGAATAACAATGAAACTGTGAAGCTAAATTAAATTGCTTTTAAGCAATCTTATATAATTTTTAAATAATATTTCTCATGTGTCAGCGGGACTCAAATTAAGAAAAATTTAGCTCTTAAGTTATAAATCTTCAACAAAAAAAAACTCAAGTAACAACTTTTTCAAAGCATTGAAAATGTCTCACAAGACACAAACATCCTCTTCAAATAAGTCTTTTAGAGAAAAAAAAAGGTTTTGACAATTAATTGTTGTTATAAGCTGTTAACTTTTAAATAAAAATGGTGAACATAAGATAAATTGGAAAAACAAGTATAATTGATAGTTAGGAGTAATTAAAAAAGATGAGATAAGAGATTGTAAAGTTATTATCGAACAAAAGATTAATTTGTTTATTAACGAAATTAAAGTCTTTAATTTAAAACTTAAACCTTTCAAAAATAAAACTAAAAATACCAATTTAAAAACTTAAACTAAGCAAATTCAATATACTTTCAACAAAAACATTATACTTTCTTTTATTATGAAACCCATTTCCACCTAATTTCTTAAGAAATACCTAAACACACATTTTTTTAAAGTATTTCATATAAAATTCGAATTCTTCTTTCAAATTATCGCAAACATCAGTCAAAGTAAAATTACTTAAAAAAAATATTTAAAAAAAAAAATACTGCAGATTAAGAAAGTAAATAAAAAATTAAAAATGATGAGTATGAAGAAATAATATTACTATTATAAAACTGAAACTATACTCGAGGCAAAGCAAGTCGTTAAAGCTTTATCTACGACAGCCTATTCATATGATTTTTTTATACCTGATTCAAAATCATTATAAAATATGAACAATTATTCACTTTTTGAATTTTTTTCAACTCACTAGAAGCTGCTTTTTTATCGGTTATTGAAATAAATAAGAAACTAAGCTTCAATTTCATTCCATTTCATAATCATTCATTTTACTAATGATAAAAATGTAACAATAGAATTCAGTAGTTCTTAGTTTTGTAAAATACTATAACTGAAATCGACAAAAAATAGCTAGTGATTATGTTTTAAACCGTAAGAAGAAAATTTTCCCTTGAAAGGTGATTACTTTAAAACCTTACCAACAGAACAATGCGTAGAGCTATAATAATAAAAATCATAATTCGTTTATCGTCTGCTACATGACATTTTTCAAAGGAAAAAAAAACATAGTGTTTAAATTCTTAAAATTATAATAGAATATTTATGAAAAAGATTTCATCATCAATGTTTCATAACTCTGAGGAAATTTTCCCTTGTTTATTAAAATATAATTGTTTTTATTCTTTTTTTAATGGATAGAAATATTAACTGTGCAAATAAAATAAGCGGAAATGATAGTGAAAGGTTACAGCACAACAAATATATGCCAATAAGAACCCCAAGCTGTTGTTTTTTTTTTTCCTTCATATTTTCCTTAACATGCACTTTCAATTTTTCATTATATAAATTTAAGGGATTTAATTTCTTCTTGATTAAATTTTTCATAATTTTTTTTCCATTTTTAAATATGAAATCTTTATTGTTTTGTTGATTACCCTTTTAACTAGATTATAAACAATATTAATACGAGCTCGTCTATATAGGCGAAACATTACTTATAGTAATATATACACGGAAAAAAAATATCTAGTAAAATGATCGTATTGTATGGTAATGACAATTCAGGTGAAAAAAGAAACGAAATTCTGGTTGACGAAGTCAAAATATATGATTTTTAAGCCATTCATTTAGTAATTTCTTGATTTTAATTCATTTTGTAACGGTTTGCAGGAAATTATGGTTTTCAAAATTGTAGTTTTTATTACCACACATTTGGTAAAAAAATACAAAACTGAAAAGTAAATATAGGGGAATAAATAGCTTTTGCCTGTTATGCATATGTTAATTTTACTTCTCGTGCAACTATATTTTTAGTTTTAAACGCAGTATTTATAAATTTGGTTACTTATAAGAATACACGCAGAAAGAAATTCTGGTAAAATTACCGCATTCTATGGTAATAACATTTTTGGTAAAAAAATCACATCATTCTAGTATTGAAAATTAAAATATACGGTTCTTAAACCATTTATATGGCAACGGTTTCCGTTTATATGGTGACGGTTAATCGGAAATTTTGGTTCTCAAAATTATAGTTCTTATTGCTACACATTTAGTAAAGAATGCTCAACTGAACAGTAAATTTAACCAAATAAAAGGTTTTTATAGTATATTCTAAGATATAATGACAGAATCACCGAATTTCACCACATTTACTTAATTGTATCACCTATTGTAAAGGTATATTTTTAGTTTACCCAAATTCATTATGAAGGCACTTAGAAAAAAAAATAACCAAGATATGTGGTGTTCTTATAGAGCCAGAAACGCTAAGAATTTCACCATATTCTGGTAATTTAAAAATCATTCTTTTTTTCTTTTTTTGTAGAATGTTTAAGGTATGTGCAAAAACAGGATTTTGGACAAAAGTTTCGAAATTTGAGTTCATTATAAATTTAGAATCCCTCTAATCTTATCTTCCTAAAAATACTTTACTTTTGTTTGTACTCCGTTTATTTACTAAGTTACAGCAGTTTTTGTACTAGGTGATAACAGTGGATAGACTTGTGGTTTTAAGTCTTTAAATCGGTTTATATTAAAATCAGTTTCTTTCACATTGTACACCACCTTAAACACTACATCTCGTGTTGTTTTGAAAATAATTGTCTACAATTTTTCATGAGTGTTTATGAGTATAGCAAAACATGTCTTGAACTACAGACTGGAAGAAAAAAGCAGAATTTCATTTTTATGCATATTTTTTTTCTTTTTTTTGCAAAAACAAGTGCGAACATTTTTAATAATTCTCTTTTTTAGCAACATTGATCCCTAACTCAGTAGTACATGCACTTGATTTTAAAGTAATAGTTCAAAACATAGTTCATAACCTTCTAAATATAATCTTAAAAGGATATTTTGTTTTGGGAGAGAAATTTTTTACAGTGTTTATGCAAAAAAATTTCCTTAATTTTACCTAAAAATTGCCATTTAAAAAACAAAAATATAATGATAATAACTTTTTTGCTAGTTTTGTAAGTTTTTACATTTAATAAAGCAAATAAACTAGTTTTTTAAAACTTTATATTAATATTTAAAGAAAAGTTATCGAAACTAGTCGGAAACCTAAACGGTTAGGTTTGCGCAGGCATAGTTTTCCCTTAAATGTTTAATTTTTCCAAAATTAGTGAAAGTCTCGAAAAATTTTTAACTAAATTTTGCATTTTTTAAGAAAAATGAGAAAAAAAAACTTTTTTCTTTTGCTATTAAATTCCATTCAACAAAATTATCTTTCAAAACAATAACATTATACTTAAGACGTAAGACACATCTGATATAAAGCTTAAATTTGGTGATGCAGATGCAAATCTAATCAAACTGATATTGCAACCGAAGTGTTTCGTAGAATAGAGAGCTTTTGATCAGAAGCATTGTTAGCTAGGCAGAAACCGAATCGGAATATAAACTTAATTCTCACAAAATGTAACACTGCCCATTTCGATGACTGTTCGGAATTTTCTGGAATTCTTATGTAATAAGGAGGAAGCTTTGAACTCTAAGCACTAATGAAAAGATATCGAACCTAGGAATGTACTTGGTATAAGAATCTATATTTGCTTTTCGAATCCTTTTCTAATCAAGCCACCGGATTTCGCCAAACTTAACAAGAACTGGGTTACTAGGATACTTATTTGTACCGTAAATTTCGTTTCACGACTTGTCACAGCTATTTATTAAGAAAAATAGTTTATTTCGTGGTTGTTGAAAAGGTGTGGGATGGTTTTAAAGAAAAGGAGATTAAATTGAGTTTCTCTAATTAATTTTGAAGCTTTGATGTCAATTTGTTGGGTATGTCTGGTATTTTGAAATATCTCTGTTAGTTTAGGGATGGCTTTGGAGACAAGAATTATGCATTATTATTTTTTTCAGAAAGAAATCGTATTCGAACATTGAAAATGCATAATTGAAAATTCTTACTTTGCGTAAAAGTAGAGAACGATAAAAAATATTTCTTTACTGATGGGTTGTACGAGAAATAGATATTAAGGGGTAAAGATTATTGGTGAGGAAGTGAGACGTATGTCTGGTATTTTGAAATATGTTTGTTAGTTTTAGGATGACATTGGTGACAAGAATTATTCATTATTTTTTTAGAAAGAAATCGTATTCGAACATAGAAAATAGATAGTTGAAAATTCTTAATTTTCATAAAATTAAAGAACGATAAAAAAATATCTTACTAATGGGTTGTACAAAAAATAGATAATAAAGGGGTATTAGATTATGGGTGAGGGAAAAAGGGGTATGTCTGGTATTTTGAAATATCTCAGTTAGTTTTGGGATAGGAATGGAGACAAGAATTGCGCGTTATTTTTTTTTTTTTTTTTCAGAAAGAAATCGTAATCGAGCATCGAAAATGTATAGTTGAAAATTCTTATTTTGCGTGAAAGTAGAGAATGATAAAAAATATTTCTTTACTGATGGGTTGTACGAAAAATGTATAATAAGGGGGTATTAGATTATGGGTGAGAGAAAAAGGGGTATGTCTGGTATTTTCAAATATATCAGTTAGTTTTGGGATAGCAATGGGGACAAAAATTATGCATTATTTTTTTTAAAAAGTAATGGTAATCGAACATCGAAAATGCATAGTTGAAAATTCTTATTTTGGGCAAAAGTGGAGAACGATAAAAAATATTTCTTTACTGATGGGTTGTACGAAAAATAGATAATAATGGGGGATTATAATATGGTTGAGAGAGTTTATTAAAAAAAATATCTAATATGATTGCTGATGGTGCCAATAAAAGGGATCATATAATAAATGGAAGATGACATACAATGGGAGGAAATGATTTTTTTTTACTCTTTCCCCTGCCAAAAATGGATCATTAGGAAACTTTATTCGTTTTTGACGAAATCGTTTCGTGGTATATGCTCCGAGCAAAAATTTCGTCAAGGCTACGAAATAAATATTGCCACTTCAGGGAAACTTATTTCGTCAAAGTTAAAGAAATATTTCGTCATTCTATTCCCCCCCCCAAAAAAAAACCGTGGCAGTGAGTACCGTATCTAACTTTTCTAATAATCACCATATACGTTGATCAATGTTGCTTTGAACCCGGGATCGTCCTGGCTCTAGGAAACTCCTTGACCACCATATACAGAAGTTGGCTTGTTTCGTCTATTTATTTTCAATCGTCGAAACTTCATTCTGGTTAACAATTTCCCACAATGCACTGTTATGAGGCACCGAGTTGAGGAAACATTTTCGTCATATATTTGAAAATTCGCGTTTTGTCGCAAATCACCTGATTTCGTGACAAAAGGATTTCCAATATTAACGAAATACAGCTCAATGATTGTTTTTTCGTCAAACGTGAGAGTTTTATTTCTGAGAGTGCAACTTTCATATCTTCATAAGAATTATACAAAGCAACCATTTAAGGACTTTAAATAAAATATTAACTTTTTACAAGATTTAGAGGGAAACGTAAAAGGTATAGCATTAAATAAAGCAATTTGTATACTTTATGGATATTAAAATGAAATATAATACTTATTAAGAAAAATAGTTTATTTCATGCTTATTGAAAATGTATGGAGGGATTTTGGGGAATATAAGATTAAATTGAATTTCCCTAATTAATTTCGAAGCTTTGATGTCAATTAGTTAGATATATCTGGTATTTTCAAATATCTCCGCCAGTTTTAAGATTACGAGGAAACGAATTCTGCATCAGATTCTGGAAAATCATTTTAGAAAAAAATTTCAATCGATCATCAAAAATGCATGCTTAAAAATTCTCATTTTTCATGAAAAGTAGAGATATTGATAAAAGAAGTAATACTTTGGTGACCGGTTATACGGAATTATATAAAAACGGAACAGGGGATGAGAGATTTCATTAAAAAACATGTAAAATAACAATGTAGATAGGGTAAAGAAGACACTACAAAAAGGAGAGTTTATTAAATTGTTAGGAATCTTTTTTATGTTTAAACATTCCCTCTACAGAACTTTTACATCTTGATTTGAAATTTTTGCAAAACACACATTTTACGACTTTTTGCGAATTATTAACTTTAACAGGGTTTGGGGGGGAATTTAAAGGGACTACATTACATAAAGAACAATTTCTAAAATTATTGGTTAATTATAATAAAATATAATATGACGTATAAGCTTTAGGCTAATTAAGGTGGCCAAGAATTTGCAGTAATCCTATGAAGATTAAACACTTGTTAAATTTAATAAATTCTAAATGTTGGCTATATTTCCGCAAATTATTCTATCGTAATGGGAATATCATTTGCTGCTCTTAGTATTAAGAATAAGACAATATAAAGCATTTTTAGGCTGTTAAATGTGATTTTTAATGAATTTTAATTAAGTAAGAATGGATTTGTTTAAATTCATAGTTATAATATTTTCAAGTAAAT
The DNA here is from genome assembly GCF_043381705.1 of Parasteatoda tepidariorum. Classification (NCBI taxonomy): domain Eukaryota; kingdom Metazoa; phylum Arthropoda; class Arachnida; order Araneae; family Theridiidae; genus Parasteatoda; species Parasteatoda tepidariorum. Next base: position 21,112,351 of record NC_092215.1, read on the forward strand.
CTTTAAATATCAGTGCTACGTTCTTTATGATATATTTCTCGTAAAAAACTAGAACGGGAACTGCAACTAGAAGAAAAAAGTACACTATATGAAAATATACATTAGAATATTAAGGGCGAATATATAATATTTTGTTACATTATACGGAATTAAAAATTTGCAATTCCTATTTTAAAAAGTTCAATAACATAAACGTTGCACGTAATGCTATTTAAGGCGATATACTAAGTATTAATCTGTTAATATTTAACTAAGCTTACACGAAATTTATTCTTAAAATTTGAATTTTATTTTTTAATTAACTTTTTCGTTCGAATATCTAGAATGTTTATTATTTTAATTTCGTTAAGAGGATCGATTTTTGTAATTGCACATTTAACAATGGATCATTAAAATGAAATAACCGCTCTAAACCTATCATAATTATTTACTTTATTGCATATTAAATATAATTTTAATACTTTAGTAAAATGTAAACATCTTAATAACTCGCAAATTCTTTCAAAAATGCTTTTAAAATCATTAAATCTTAGTTTGGGGAAGAAACTGCTAGGTATTTATTTATTCAGTAACTTATTACGAAAATAGTTTTTTTTTAGAAGAACAAAATTAAATAATCTTGCATTAATTTTCAAACCATATTTTTCATTTTGTACGTTTCCTTTTCTCAGTTTATTCAACATTAATAAGAGAAAAGGTTTGAATAAAAATTTCTTCTCATCTAAAGAAATAAAATGTTGACTTAAATTAATTTTACATTAATGGAAATATTTACTTTTAGTTAAGGAAAATCACTTTTTTATTTTATTCTACAGCACTTTAAAATGCATCGTTTTAATTTTAGATTTTAAAATTTAAAAAAAATGAACTGAATTTGAATAAATTGAGGAAATTATGTTTTTAACTGCGCGAACTCTTTTATTGTTTATTTCTTTTATATAAACGTTGATGTTGACTGATTTTCTTTTAAACAAGTAAATTTAAATAAACAGATTATTTTAAGAACTTTAACTTATAGGCACTTTTATTATTTCGTAAGTACATTTAACTAAATATAAATGTGTTTCGATATTTTGCGACAAAATTATTTAAAAGTATTCAGGAATAATTAAATAGAATCCCTGAGAGAATTTGAAAAAAAAAAAGTATTATTCCAGCATCGAAACTGCCCGAGTACTCCATTTCTTACAGAAATTAAACCTAAGCGCCTTAAGTATTGGTTTTACTTGAGAAGCAAATAGTATATTAAATTATGCTTGGATAAAAAAAAGTTATAATGATTTTTTGTGACATTAAATATTTTAAAAAATGCTATTTAATATTTAATATTTATAACTAAATATATTTTTTGTGAACATAATTTTTATTGTTTGCAATTTTATTTCAAGATTTGTTTCAAAAAAAGAGATAATAATTTAAATATGTTTCTTCAAACACTCTTTTAAAAGATGTTTAGTGTTAGTTGAGTTTAGTGTTAGTGCAGATTAAGTGTCAGTGTTTAAAGCACTGAGCTGTGAATATGGACGACTGAGGTTTGATCCCCAGTACTGGCATGAAACCTACCCAACGATGAGTACAAGCTTGTCTGGGAAGTAAAGGCGACTTGAGCGCAAAGCTGATAAATCGTCACAATCATGCTATTCTTCATGAAATTGTGGAGCCTTATCCATGACTTACCAATTCTTACCTTTTTAGTGAAAAATATTTTAGGAATTAACTTTTTTTAGAGAAAAAGAATGAAAGAAAGAATTAAAGTGAGTATAAAAGAACTAAAGTGAACATAACATAAGAATGAGTGAGAATAAAAGTTTATAGAAGCATGCAAAGAATGAAAACAAATTTAAATTTAAATTTTAATGAGATGTAAGATTTCCATAAAGTTATTTCTTAGACAAGGAACCAAGAAAAACTTGAGGTAAGAAAGAGAAAAAAGTAAATAAAATTGATTTCAAAACAAATTTTATCTATGCTGACTTTTTCAGAAAGCCGAAATAAATATCAATTTAAATGGATGTAACAATTTATATTTCTATATTTGTCGCAAAACTATTTATCTTTGGAAAATTATCTTTTGGTATCCTTTTAAAAGTTATCACCTACAGAGGTTTGATCCTAAATGGTTTTGGAAAAAACAACAAACATAACAAAACTACAAAACGCATGATAGCGCTGAGAAGAGCAGTTGTTGAATTAAAAAACAAATCATTCCTACATTTAGCTTAAAAATAAATTGCCTCTAATACTTCACACAAATATATATATATATATATATATATAAATATAACTGAAGAAAANCTTTATTTCTAAAAAAAAATTAAATTCAATTAATTTTTTATGGAAATGGTTTAACTGCAAAACCACAAATCCAATAGGAATAGAAATTAGAATACAATACTTATGGAAAATATGTAAAAATACAAAGTTTTTCAAATTTCTTTATATGGGAATTATAAACTATTAAATTTAACGGAAACAGAATAGGAATCATTTATAAGCATTTTGGAGCTTTTTTCCAACAAATTCAACAGTAATGAAAATTTAGCGTTTTAATAGAAATTTGATCATTAGAAATTAAAATAACTCTTAGTTATAGAACAGAAATTCTGTCAAAATTAAAGTCATTTAGAGTTAAAATAGAACAGAAATTCATTGTAAGTATTTTGATTTTAAAATCACATTTCTTCTTTAAATCTAACACTAATGTAAACAGACATATATTTAATAAATCTATCAAAATAAGAGCTATTAAATATTTAGCAGTAAGAATCATTTCACTTCAAACTCAACTGACACATTTATGGAATAGCTAAAACAAAATGTATTCAAATCAGAAAAAAAAATGGGAAAATTATATGAATATTTTTATTATTATTATTTCGCAATGGGAATGATTTTACTTCTAACTTAATCATCACACTTTAACAGCAAAAACAAAACACATTCAAAACAGAAAGAAAAAAAAATGCGGAAAAATAATATTAATAGTTCGTTTTTTTTTTTTTCAAATTTAACAACGACATGAGAATACATATATTTAATATTTCTATGAAAATAAGAGAGATTTTAAATATTTTTCAAAAGGCATCATTTTAATTCAAACTACAACTGGCACACTTATAGAACAACAAAAACAAAACACATACAAAACAGAAGAAAATGCGGGGAAACTAAATAAGTAGTTTTTTATTTATTTATTTATTTTGTAAATTGTTATTGAAATTATTTTGTTCCAAACTCATCCAATACATTTGTAGAAAAACAAAAACAAAACGCATTAAAAATCGACGCAAACAAAAAGTAATCCGGTAAAACAATATGAATAGTTCTTTTACTTCAAACTTAGCAACGATTAAAAATTTTAATGTGTTTACTATTTCTATCAAACAAATGAGAGATTTTAAATATTTTGCAATAAGATTCATTTTACTTCAAACTCAATCGAGACACTTATAGAACAACGAAAACAAAACACATTCAAAACAACAAAAAAAGGAAAAAAAGAAATGTGGAAAAGCTAAATGGAAAGTTTTTTTTTTCTCATTTTTTTAACTTTTGTATTTTGCAAATTTTTAATGGAATGCTTTCACTTCAAAATCAACCAACACACTTATAGAACAACGAAAACAAAACACATTTAAAATAGAAAAAATGAAATTCTGAAAAAAATATGGAATTTTTTTCTTTAAATTTAACAGCGGTATAAAATTACACACATTTCAATATTTCTATCAAAATAAGAGAGATATAAAATATTTTGCATTATGCTTCAAAATCAACAGACACACTTATAAAAAAACAAAAACAAAATACATTCAAAACAGAAATGCGGATAAGCAATACGAATAGTTTTTCTATTTAAATTTAACAATGACATAAACATGCACATATTTCATATTTCTATCGAAATAAGAGCGATTTAAAATGTTTTAAAATGGAAATCATTTTAACTCAATCTCAAACGATATGCTTATAGATCGAAAAAAACAAAACACATTAAAAACAGAAAACAAACGAAAAGCGGAAAAACAACAACCACGCCGGCGGCGAACCGAAAACTTCGGAGAAAGTACAAAACTTCCCCCCAAGTTAACTCCACGCATCGAAATACCACCAAAAGATGTTTCTTTTTCGTTTTCCTATCACGATATTCCTCTTTTGTATCTTCCTGAGAGACGAGATAAAAAACGAAAGCGAAAAATACATCTTGGACTTACCTCTAACTAGATAAATAGTTGCTAAGTAGAGTATAAAGGCGAAACTCCGTCCGGATAAGATCGGCATGACAGAACCAGATGATTCTTTGTGTTAAAATAGTTGATGCAAAGGGCTAGTTCTGCCTCTGAGCGCCGCTGGGCAAGTACTGAAAGGAAACGGTCAGTTCACACCGATCGCTTTGCAGAGCAGATCAATGGTATGTAACTCTCGGGACACTGACGGAAACGCACCTGACGTTCGGGGGTGGGTACGGTATTCGACCCCTTGGGTGCCTCCTCGGCTGAGGTTGTCATGGACACCTCAACCCAACAAAGACAACATCCAAATGATTAAAAACTTTTGCTTCTTCCGAGAGAAAATCGGAGGATCTTGGATTTAAAATTGAGAGTGGTTTGTTTCTCCCGTGAATATTGCGATAAATGTTTTTGTTTATACGTCTGTTACCGAAACCGTTTATGCTTTGTTTGTTTTCTTGGAAGATAAAAGGGAATGTCGAATTATTTTTAGATAAAAAAAGATGATAAAATTAATAAATTTAAAGCAGTTAAAATGCTTGAAAATGCAGAAATTTGGATTTAAAAATAAAAATTAATGTTTGTCCAGTAAATATTGAGATAAATATTTTTGTTTATACGTCTGTTACCGAAAGCGTTTATGTTTTGTTTGTTTTTTTAGAAGATAATAGGGAATGTCGAATTATTTTTAGATGAAAAAAGATGATAAAATTAATAAATTTAAAGCAGTTAAAATGCTTGAAAATGCAGAAATTTGGATTATTTTTGTTTATACGTCTGTTACTGAAACCGTTTATGTTTTGTTTGTTTTTTTGGGAGATAATAGGGAATGTAGAATTATTTTTAGAGGAAAATAGATGATAAAATTAATAAATTTAAAGCAGTTAAAATGCTTGAAAATGCAGAAATTTGGATTTGAAAATAAAAATCATTGTTTGTCCGGTAAATATTGAGATAAATATTTTTGTTCATACGTCTGTTACCGAAAACGTTTATGTTTTGTTTGTTTTCTTGGGAGGTAATAGGAAATGTGGAATTATTTTTAGATGAAAAAAGATGATAAAATTGATGAATTTAGAGCAGTTAAAATTCTTGAAAATGCACAAACTTGGATTTAAAATTAAAAGTAGATGTTTCTATTGTATATATTGAGAAAAATATTTTTATTTATACGTCTGTTACCGAAACCGTGTTGTTGTGTTTTCTTTGGAGATCATAAGGAATGTCAAATTATTTTTAGATGAAAAAAGACGATAAAATTAATAAATTTAAAGCAGGTAAAATACACAAACTTGGATTTAAAATTAAAAGCCGATGTTTCTATTGTATATATTGAGAGAAATATTTTTGTTTATACGTCTGCTACCGAAACCGTTTACGTTTTGTTTGTTTTCTTGGGAGATAATAGGGAATGTCGAATTATTTTTAGATAAAAAAATATGATAAAATTAATAAATTTAAAGCATTTAAAATGCGCAAACTTGGATCTAAAATTAAAAGTTGATGTTTCTCCTGTAAATATTGAGATAAATATTTTTGTTTATACGTCTGCTGCTGGAAACCGTTTACGTTTTGTTAGTTTTCTTACGAAATAAGGAATGTCGAATAATTTTCAGATGAAAAAAGATGATAAAATTAATAAATTTAATGCAGTTAAAATGCACAAACTTAGATTTGAAATAAATTAAAAGTCGATTATTCTTCTGAAAATATTGAGATAAATGCTTTTGTTTATACCTCTGTGACTGAAACCGTTTACGTTTTGTTTGTTTTCTTAAGAGATAATAAGAAACTGGGAATTATTTTAGACAAAAAAATGATAAAATTAATACATTTAAAGTAGTTAAAATTTTTTGAAATATGCAGAAACTTGGAATTAAAAATTAAAAGTCGATGTTTCTCCAGTAAATCTTGTGATAAATGTTTTTGTTTATAGTTGTGTTACTGTCACCGTCTACGTTTTTGTTTGTTTTCTCACAAGGTAATAATGAATATCGAATTATTAGTAGATAAAAAAAGATGATAAAATTATTAAATTTAAATTAGTTAAAATGTTTGTAAAATGCAGAAACATGGATTTAAAATTGAAAGTCGTTGTTTCCCCCGTAAATAATGTGATTTTTTTTTTCCTTATACGTTTTCTTTTTTCTTCTCTTAAACGTATACAGTAAACGTTTCGTGTACAGCATGATTTTTCTTTTGTTCAAAAATAATATAGAATGATAAATTATTAGATAATAAAACTGAAAAATATTATAAATAAATAAGCAATAAATTTAAGCAAATTGTTTGAAAAATGGAAAAAATGGAGAGTGTTTGTTTTTCCTGTAAGTATTTCCTTAACTGTTTCCTTTTTTTCCGTATAATTGAGTGCTTACACTTTTTTGCTTATTTGTTAGAAACAATTAATGAATGCAATTTATTTTTTAAGAAAACTGAAAAAAATATTTATTGACCGTAATAAATTTAAGTAAATACTTAGAAAAGAGAGAATATGGGATATAAAATTGAGAATGACTAATATATTTTTCCGTATGCCTGGGTAATGATTACGTTCTTTTTCCTTTTTTTTATTTGGAAAAAAATAATTATGAGCAATTTATGAGCTATTAATGCTGAAAAAAGCAATTAATTATACATAATAAAATCAGGAAAATTGTGTGAAAAGTAAAGGATTTGGAATTTTAAATTGAGAATTTGTTTCTTCCGTAAATTTTACGATAAATCATATCTTTTTTTCTTTCCTTTTACCTGAGCAGGTATATATTTTTATTTGTTTCTTAAGAATAAAGGTTAACTTGCTGGTTTTTAAAATTGAAATAAAATAACTAATTTCAATTGCTCAATAAAAATTGTCTGTAAAATTTAATTTTCAGCGATAAATATTGTAACGAATGCTATCCCTTTTTTTGCCTCTTGTGCTTGTTTTTGTTCGAAAAAGGAATGAAATATCATTAGCTATTAAAAATTCAAAATAATTATGTTAATTGCAAACAGTAAGTCTATTTCTTGAAAAGTAGAGAATTTTGGTTAAAATTAAGAGTGTCGCATGCAGGCCATTTGCAACCTTTTTTGAAGGACACTTTCAAAAAGTAAATTCAAAAAAGTACATAAAAATACTATTTTAAACATTTTTAAATAGAAAGATACATATTTTATATCAGTTTAGAGTATGAAATCGTTTCTCATCTACGCATGAGGCAATATTGAAAATAATAAATCGTATAAAGATGAAATAGAATTAAATATACATTGTTCTATTTCCGTTAAGCAAAAGCCTTTATCAAATTTAATACTGAAATTACGTAAGAATGTCATAAAGAAATTAAAGCACTTTAATTGAAATTTACAAAAATAGAATAAACAGACGAAGAATTTTATCTTTTCTACTTGAAAACAGTCATGTGGATTAAAAAAGCAAGAAAAACGGTAAATAAGAAATAATTTTAAAGGAAGAGCATTAAAAAAAGCAACAAAACAATTTAAGACTATATTGTATGCGACAAATTTTTTCACTGAAAGCAATTAAGTTTTAATGCTGTATCCTAAAAGGAAAAATTAAGTCAAGTCCCGCAATTTTATTATAAATTCCCAGACATATATTTCACTACGCATGCATCTTAATTACAAACATTCAAATTTTCAGAATCACAACTTTTAAAAAAAATAGTACTAATATATATTTTATTAAATTAGAACATATGAAATTAAAAGAAAAATGTTTTAAATCCAAATAAATACGCTGAAGAAAAGATAGTTCAATCATATATCTTTACAAAAGTAATTAGTTAATCAACTTTTTGCAAATCTTTTTAAAGAATTCAAATTGATATCACTAGATTTCAGTTTTATCATTTAATAAATTTTAAATTTTAACTCATTTCTACATGATTTCAAAAGTGTATTCTAGAAAACTTTCGGAGGCATGGCTACACTGTAAAAAATTCCGAATAAATTGCAGTAAAAAGTACCGGCAGCTTGGGTGCATTATCCATAAAATCCATTTTTAAGTGATACCGTAATTTTTAGAGTAATATTTATTTAATTACTGTGATTCTGGGATTTTACGGTAATTATTGCTGTAAAAATAACGGTATATCTGGTTCATTTTTCCGTATCATGTTCCGATAAAAATAGATTTTACCATAAAATCCATTTTTACCTGAGTGCCGGCACTTTTTACCGTAATTTAATCCGGAATATCCTGCAGTGTATTTTATACGGTTATTCCACCTGTTATTCCGTGCGTAACATTTACAAATTAATTTTTAATTCAGTAAAAAAACAACTTTAGAAGGTGTTAGTTCGTCTGATATATGTTTGTACTAAATCTGAACGGTAATTTTATTCATATTTATAAAAAAAAATTTCAAAATAGAAATTTTAAAAGAATAAAATTTAAAAAAATTAAAAATTTGAAAAAATTAAAAATTTATAAAAATTAAAAATTTAAAAAAAATAAAAATTTTAAAATAAATAAAAATTTTAAAAAAATAAAAAATTTAAAAAAATAAAAATTTAAAGAAATTTTATGTGTAAAACAAGTGAAAATTTATTATTGATTTGCTAAGGACTTGATACTGCCCTTCAACAGTGTGCAGAAAAAAGAAGAAAATCGGAAAAACTTTAACCCTTTATACGTCAGTGGGGAGCTTACTTACCGCAAACTAACTTACCGTCTCAATGTCAATTTGTATATTATCACCCATAATTTGCTGTGACCATCTGCTGATAACTTCAAAAAACAGAAAAAAACAACAATACCAATGAAGGGCATTGTTTAGAAGAATAGTAAAGGTTAGAGTGGGTTATGAGGAAATGCATACTGTGTGAATTTATTTTCTCCTGCTTGATATACCTTCGCTCATTTTATTATTTTTTGTCGAGTTTCTTTTTTTCATTTTTTTAGTCTTTCAAACGTAGAATTTATAAATTTGGTAATTTATGAGCATTCACAGAGAAAAGAATTCTATTAAAATTATCGTACAGTATGGTAATGACATTTCTGGTAAGTAAAAACGATAATTCTGGTATTAAAAACGAAAATATACAGTGTTAAAATGATTCATGTGGAAACGATTTCCGTTTATGCAGTAACGGTCAATCGGAAATTATAATTTTCAAAATTATAGACTGCTTCACATTTAGTAAAAAAAGCAAAACTAAAAAGTAAATTTAAAGGGATAAATAGTTTTTATGCCACGCTCTAAGGTATCATGATAAAATGACCAAAATTGACCTTTTTATCAAATTTTATCACACATTGTAAAAGGATATTTCATTGCTAATTTTACCAAAATTATAACCAAAGCAATCCGGTATAAATTACCGAGCTTCTTGGTTTTCGTTAGAGCCAGAAACACTGTAACTTTTACCATATTCTGGTACTTTAAACGTTTATTTTTTCTCAGTGTAGAATGTTTAAAGGTTAGGTTTTCCGTGAGAAATAGTGTTCGCCTAAATGTTTAATTTTTTTAAAAACCGACAAAAATCTCGAAAAATGTTCAACTAAATGTTTCATTTTAAGAAAACATCTTTCTTTTACTATTAAATTCTGTTCGACTAAATTTAATGTTTCCAAAGAGCCAGAAACACGTTAAGTTTTACCATATTCTTGTAGTTTTGACAATGCTTTTTTTCAATTTAGAAATTAAGTTTATAACCAGCTATATAGAATAAGTAAAATTGAGGAAACCTCTTAAAACCTTCCCAACGAAAAAACGGTCCAAAAAATATAAATTATTTTATGTAATGTGTTAAATGACTTTCTTTTTATAAATCATTTTTAATCCCATAAATATTTTAACATAGCATTAATAGAAAATTACATCTCTTATATCACTTGTAAGACACAACAAAAAAAGCTTTTTTTATTAAGCTATACGAAGATTCAAGATTTCATCAAATTTAACTATTTGCGAACATCAGATTTAAAGCTGAAAATTATAATGAAAAATTTCTGTTGACTTTCGTTGTTGGAAACAGCTAATTAAAGCTTACTCAAAACGTAAGCAAATTTGTTTGTAATCAGCAGACAAACTTGCTTGTAAGCAAACCTTGTGGAACACAAAATCATTCATGGAACACAAAACTTGAATTTTTTTTAATTAAAACATAATACACTCTATAACAAAAAAATAGACGCACCAAGAAGGAGTTGTCCGATTGAAACGAAAATTGGTGGATAGGAAGACAATGTACAGAATAGTAAATGATTGAAATTTCAGAACAATTGAATAATTTATTGCAGAGTTAATGTAACAAGTTCAATAAGGTGTTGACCCGCCTCTAGCCTGGATACAAGCTGCCACACGGCTTGGCATAGACCGATAAAGCTCCCGGATGGTCTCTTGCGGTATTTCCTGCCAAATTCGATCCAATTGTCGAACGATGTCATCAACATTCCGTGCCAGATGCAATCGCCTTCCCGTCATATTTCAGACATGCTCGATGGGAGAGAGACCTGGTGATCTGGCAGGCCAAGGAAGAGTTTGACAAGCTTGCAGATAGTTCATAGCAACACGTGCCGTATGTGGTCTGACATTGTCCTGCAGAAAAACCAGCCCAGGGAGCTGCAAAAGGAACGGTAGCAAAACAGGTCTTAGGATGCCGTCGACTTACAGCTGTGCAGTAAGTGTACTTCTAATGACGACCAAAGGTGTCCGGCTGTCAAAGGAAATAGCACCCCAGACCATAATGCCTTGTTGAGGGCAGGTGTGGCCTGCAATAGTGAAGGCAGGATCCCCCCTCTGCCCTGTGCGTCTCCAAACACGTCTTCGATGATCGTCAGGACACAGTTGGAAGCGAGGTTCGTCGCTAAAGACTATACGTCCCCAGTCAGCATCATTCCAGCCATATCTGTTCAAAACATTCATGCATATGAAATTTCAAAGCAATCGGATGATTGCTTCTTGGTGCGTAGATTTTTTTGCTATAGAGTGTATTTGACTGTTTATAATTGAAAAATAACAAACATAGCTGTAAAAATAAGTTTTCAAACTTAACAATTAAATTCCTCGTAATCTTGTAATCGTCCTATACTTTTATGTACTCGCTGCATTAATTTTGCTTGCTAAGGATTAAAATAATTTCCTTTTAAGAAATTTTTATAAATGATAGGCCGGGATAGCCTGGTTGGTACTGAGCTGGACTTATGTTCGTGAGAACGGAAGTTCTAATCTAGATGGCCGAAGATTCCTCGTTTAATAACTGGTGACTGGTGCATGCTGAATCTGTCGGGTTACAAAGTCCTCCATGTTCCCATAGAAAATTATACCTCTAGGGGTACTGATTGGATATTGGTCGTTCTCTGGTGCAGGTCAAAATTACGATATGTGGATGAATGGATTCGGTCTATAAACGGGTGTGACGTATGAATGTGGCAGAAGTTGAATTCTTGGCAATAGATGGCGCCACTAAAAACAAGAACAATCCGGCTCTCATGTTATTAAATTCTACATTCAATCACACTAAATATATAAAAAAAAGAATAAAACCACATTTTACACTAACTAAACTTTGTCTCTTTATGAAAACGAAAATGCTTAACAGAAGAACAAGATAAATGCGGAGATGAAAGTATTCCTAAAACGTTTAATAACATTAAAAAAAAATAATTAAAAAAATGTACTCAGCTTAGATATTTAATCATTTAAAAATTTAAATTAGAATAGCATTCAGTTACTTAGTAAAGGTTACTAACTCTTCGAAGTTGCTTATATAAAACCAACTAAATATAATAAAATTTCAATAATATTAGAATATGCGTTGTTTTATATACAATAACTTTAAAACTAATAATTCTTAATCTTATATTTTTCTTGTACTTTTTCAGTTCAGCTGCAAAATAAGAAAAAGCTTAATAAATTTTGCTTTTATATTTCAATAAAAAAAAAGCGAGGTACAAGCTAAATTAAAATACAACCACTCAAGCACGAAGAAATGTTTAATTTCTTAATTTTCCTTTCTTCGACGTAATGTTTTATTTACTTAACAATTAAACTGCATCAGTTATTTAATGAAATATTCAAACCATTAAAAGTGTAAGAAAATTGATTCGCAATTAAAATTCTCTTTTCTTCTAAATTATACATTCTGTTCAATTCCTTCAATTTAATCAATAGATACGTATAAAGACGGTCCCGGATGTAATGATGAGCTATATGTTTATTGAAAATGTATGAATTATATTAAAATGTCATGTCATTTGCATAAAAAATATGTGACATTATGTATAATATTATACATAATTTAAAATTAAATTACTTTGCGCAATTTGCTTTCAAATGATGAGAATTTAATTGACTAATTTGTTATTTTCATGATACGATGATAAATTACAAATAGAATTATTTTTTTTCATATTCACGCACTGATATTGACATACGACATTCATGCTGACACGCATATTCACGCACATTGACTTTTCCATGTTTCGAAGACTGATTCACAGACAATGTTCCATATAAGAATTAATTTATCTAATTTTATGAATATGTTGAACTGATTTTTAAGAACTAAGTTGTTATTTTCCTTTTTCAAATAATAATATTCTGCAAAAGAAATTTTCTTAATGAGATGAATTGTTATTATTATATTTTGAACAGCTTTTCGCGGGTAAAGCTGATATTTTCATGTTTCTTAAGATGTGTTTGGAGCAGAATGTTTTGGAATAAATTATAGTTTTCATGTTTTTAACGAAGTTTATTTGATATTTTTACACTCATTTTTGCTTATTAGTATTTTTCCTCTTAAACGCTGTCTTCTAGCTCCCAGCAAAATGGTGAGGTGAAGTTTCAACCTCTATTTCTCGTACCCGTGATATTTTTTGTCTACATTGTTCAAAAGTAAAGAGGCGCTAGAAAGATTAAAAAATATCTAAATTTATATATATATATTCTCAGNGTAATTTTGAACCCAATACAGAAGACAAGGGAACTCCTGGATCAAGTATTGGAAGAAATTTTGCCTTCGTGGAGGACTTTTTGATGGAACTAACCCGTATTTGCGTTACATGGAGAAGAAGACATCGAGAACCTCCCACGGTTAGCCTGACGACAAGGAGACTCTATCCCATGATACGTCTACCACTGAGGATATTTCAAGTCAGCACTCTGGTCGGTGCAAGCAGGATGCGGAATTCGTATCGACCAGTTATCGCCGGGCTCGAACCCCACTTCGAGCCCGGCGATATTGGAAAGCGAACGTTCTATCCCCTGAGCCATCGCGGCTCTCAATAAGATATAGTTCAAAATTAAATCTCTGTTTCAAATTAAAAGTTCTCAATCTGTTTCTATTATTTTCCTTGGCGAAAGCAGAGATTCTAAAAACGCCCTCAACACTTGCTTAAGTTACAGCGTGCAATATGGCGAGGCAAAACATAGGCCAAGCAAATTTATATTACATGAATTTTATATTTGCACCTGCAACACCAATTATTGGTACGAATAGAGTAAAAAAGAAAGCCCTTAACACTCACTTAAGTTACAGCGTGCAATTTGGTGAGGCAAAACATAGACCCGGAGCAAATTTATATTACAGCAATTTTACATTTGCACCAGCAACACCAATTATTGGTACGAATAGAGTAAAAGAGGCTATTATAATTTCTCAAAATACATACCAATACAGTTTAAAAGTGAAGGAAATTATAATATGATCTAGTAAATAAATAAATAAATAATTACGACTTACTGCGTATTGCCCATCTTCTCCAATTTTTTATTCCATCAACATAAGTGAGGAGACTTTTTGTGCACACTTCACTCACATTTCCAGTGGGGTAATTTTCAACTACATAAGGTGTGGATATTTTAATCAACTCACTTGATGCCCAGTTTGCTTTAACCATAAAATCTTTCCAATTAACTTTATCGAAGTGTTTACTGCGTGGGAATGCGTACATTCGTGGCTCTTTTGCCTTCGTGCATGTGAATGCAACGAAAAGAAAAACAAAGCAAATGTAGATGTTTTTATTCATTATCAAGAATTTTAAAAAAAAAGTTTTTTTTTAAAAAAAAAGGAAAACGGTTAATTTAACGAGGATTTTAAGTTTAGTGCTGTGCGCTGAACATATTCAAAAGTGAGACGAATGCTGTAAAGGAGGAAGAAGAGGAATTTAAATGCAACGAAGTGATAATGGAAACTCATTAAATGTTGGCGGAAATAGTTGTGATTGAGTTTCTACTTTCCGTCTTCATTATTGAGAAACAGTTATTTTTATTGATTTTGTTTTAACGCATGTATTCGATGAAAATTTTTGCAGAAAAGTCTATTTTATTTTCGAACTAATCATTTAGATATAGAGTAATCTGGAAACTTCGCACCGAAAAACAATTTAAATTAAATTGAATCCAATAACATTAATTATGTTTAAAAAATTGAGCAGAATAACAAATCGTTCAAAATAAAATACTTTATGTAACTGCAGCATATATATATTTATAAATACATATATGTATATACATATATTATTAATAATAATAATATATCGTGATACATTACTAATTTGTATTTGGTATTATTCTTATATTCGTTTTTAATGATAGATTTTTCCTCTAAATATTATTTAAAATTATTTTTAACTCTTTAGCTACCGAGCGATTTCTTTCTAGAGAAGTAAAAAAGGTTATCATTTGAAGATTATATCACAGCAAATTTAATATACAAATGCGAATGTTATTAAGTTCTAAAAACACCCTTGACATTTTAATCTTCCAATCTACGGATAAGCAAGACTATTTTATTTATCGACACATAATCTGACATATGTTGGAGAAATATATGCAGGAGAGCAATCAATCCCTTCAAGTTTTACGGCCTAAGCTTTCCCAATGAAGTACGATTAAAATGTAATCACTACATTTATCTATGCAAATACTCTACTTAAAAGAGAAACGTGTGGTCGGAAGAGGTTTACATACTATTTTCAGTTAACATCATGCGCGAGTAATATATTCTTGATAAATTTTGGGTAGCGACTTGACACATGCCTGTTCAAAGCAATTAAGGAATATAATCCGTAACTTAATTAATAACATGATTCACTTATCAATCATCAATTTTATTTTAAATCATGAAGCCCAGTAATGTTGATTTCAAGGTAACATTGTCAAAGATTTAGTTCGATTGCAAATTCCAATAATTTTATCAATATATTTTCAAGAAATTCCAAAAAAAGCAAGTATTAGAACATATCCATTCATTTTTATTTAAGAATTTGTTAACTCATAATCATTACGTAACCAAAATAATTTTAATTCGAATATTTAATTCAATCTATAAATTTCGAATTAAAAGAATGGATCTTTACCGAAAATTATATCACTGCAAGTTTAATATATAAATGAGTATATTTATCAAGTTCTACAAACATCCTTGACATCTCAAACTGCTGATAAGCAAAAGTATTTTATTTACCAACACATAATCTGACATATGTTGGAGAAATATATGCAGGAGAGCAAACAGGCTCTGCAAGTTTTACGACCACAGCTTCCCCAATGAAGTACTATTAAAATGTAATCACAACATTTATATATGCAACTACTCTACTTAAAAGGGAAACGTGAGGTCGGTAGAGGTTTACATACTATTTTCAGTTAACATCATGAGCAAGTAATATATTGTGATGAATTTTAGTTAGCAACTTGACACAAACCTGTTCAAAGCAATTACGAAATATATTCCGTAACTTATTTAATAACATGATCTCAATTATCAAACATAAATTCTATTTTAGATCATTGAGTCCAGTAATGTTTATTTAAAGGTGAAATTGTCAAAGATTTTGGTCGATAATCACTCCAATAATTAAATGAAATAAATTTCTTGAAGAAATTAAAAGCTAGTAATAGTTCAAATGTAATATATTCGTGATGAATTTTGGGTAGCAACTTGACGCAAGCCTATTAGAAGGAATTGGGAAATGTAGTCCTTAACTTAATTAATAATATGATCTCAATTATTAAACATGAATTCTAGTTAAAATCATCAAATTTAGTAAATTTCTTCAAGAAATAAAAAACTAGAACTAGTACAATTAGGATATATTCGTGATGAATTTTGAGTAGCAGCTTGATACAAAACTATAAGAAGCAATTAGGAAATATATTCTGTAACTTAATAACATGATTTCAATTATCATAAATGAATTATATTTCAAGGTCCAGTTATTTTCATTTCAAGGTAAAATTGTCAAAGATTTAGTTCGAAATAATTAAATTACTAGCAAGACCTTGATGAAAGCTATACTTTAAGATAGCTTGGAAAAAAATTATTTAATTTATAACAAAATTAATCAGGGAGAAGGATTGACACGTTTTTTAGAAATTTGCCAAATTTTTGATTTGTTAACAGAAATAAAAACTATTTAAGTAAAATTATAGTGCAATCGCTCGATATTGAAAAATCGTAAGGGCCATTAATGCTCTTTTTGTTGTACAATTTAATCTTGCGATTTGTTTCGTTGCACAAAAATTTTATGACTTCGAAGCTTGTAACTACAAAGATGTGAAAAAAAATGTGCACGGAGTATAAAAGACAAAATAATTAACATTCGATAATTAGTTTAAGAAATATTAGCTATTAAACTTGTTGTGGGAAAAACATATGAGCCATTTTACAAGCAGCAGCAATGAAACTACAGGGTTAAAATTTTCATGCTGAAATAGCCATAGTTGTTTTAGAACTTAACATCGACATTTTTCGAAATTCCAATTCATTCGAATGTTATTACAATTTAAAAAGGTTATTTTGGGAATTTTTTATTACTTTTAAGTTTACGTTGCATTTTGTTTTGCTCCGCAAATTATGTTGCAAAAGTTACAGGGAGTAGGAAAGAATAAAGAAAGAGTACATTTTAATATTAGATAATTAGTTAGAGAATTGCTAAACTTCTAAGAAAAAATACCAAATTTGGTGTATCTGTAGCCCGCTGAAGTGCAACTACGGGGCTGAAATTTGAGAGAGCCACTTCTATCTGTAAACCCAAATTTCGTTTTAATTTGCTTGAAAGCTATTACGAATTTATGTTATTTTTCGTAATTTTTTTCTACATTTTTGCTTTAAATCTTAATTTTTGATACACTGATGTAGAAAATATATTTTTTCTTCACGAGAATTTCCTCCCTTTATTTTAAATTATCTCGCCGGAGTTGTTGACCATTAAAAGTAGTAAAAGAAAAGGTTGAGGAAAGGAGATTGAGCGTTGCTTGATATAAATTTTAATATTCATTGCTAAGTCTTTGAAAAGAAAGCAAAACAAAAACTTAATAAAGAGCGATAACAATATTTTCCTATTTGAATTGTTATAAGTTTCGTCAGCAGCATACCCTTCTTTTATTTCTTCTTTTTAAATCGCACATTCTCTGTTCTTTAGAATAAATTTTTTCATCAAGTTCAGATGATTACATTTCAAATCAAGGTAATCGTTACGATTAACATGTTAACAAAGCGTACTACAAAGATTGTATACTTTGAAAACTAAATATTCTGTCTTTTGTGGAAAATATCGGTGTTTAAAAAGTAAAGAACAGTGACAAATGAGAATAAGAAGCAATTTCAAGGATTGACGACTGGCTAAATAATTTATAACATATTAATATGTAATAAGTAATAAATTAATTTATTAAAAATAGATTAATCAATAAATAATAAATTAAATAATAAATAATAAATTAAATGATAAATAATAAATTAAATAATAAATAATAAATTAAATAATAAATAATAAATTAAATAATAATTTATCGGGTTTTTTTATGCAAAAAAATCCAGGTTAATTTGAGTTTTTTTAGGATTTGCTGAATTTTTCATGATTTGCTTCTAACATTAAATTAAATATTTAGTACTATTTCTCATTTGTTTTGCTGAAATGTAGCCTTTTTGGGGAAGTTTAAGATTGCTAGGTTATTATTTTTGTTTCTTAACGACAAAAAGATTGATACATAAAAATTTTAAATTATTAAATTAAAAGATCCCAAATATTCAATTTGAGTTTATTGAAATTTTTATTTTAAGTTCATTCATTTTTCACTTGCTATAAAATTTTTTAAATGCTTTTTCCCAAACAGATTGTTTAGTAATGCTGAGTAAAGTTAATTCATAATAACAGTTTTGAAAATTTTATTGCAAATCAATTGCAAATTTTGACCGGAAACTGTTTCATGTTGAGTTTATTACATAATAAATGTATATGTACTGTTTAATAATTGCATAATAATTAAGTTACTACAGTTTTCAATAAGTTTTTCTTAAAAGTCACGTAATAATGTAATGTTACAGGATTACTTTGTGTAAGAAAAAAATCCACTTTTAGTTTTAAGCCTTTAATTTAGAATAATAGTAGAACTCAACTCATAATAATAGTAAGAAATAACATTAAGAAAGGACGATAAATAACTATTGCAAGTAAATAACTTTAAAAATGAAATAAATAAATAATTTATAGGTTAAATTAACTTTTAAATATATTTCGCCCTCAAAACTTTCTTTTCAACCATTTTATTTCATTTTTTTTTTCCAATGGCAGGCACTGAATTTTATTCGTTTCGCCTAGAAGATGCCAGAGTTGTTACTCATTTCGCGTTACCCAGTGGGCACCTGTGAACCAAAGTCACGGAGGCGAGTAGCATTGCCCACGCCACACTGCCACAAGCCCGTTCATAGGGTGGGCCACATTCACACATCAGAGGACAGCACAAGAGAGAGAAACATCCATGCCCAGAGCGGGATTCGAACCCGCAGCCATTGGCTTCGCAATCAGGCGCGCTAACCGCTCGGCCACCTGGGCGGTCTTTTTATTATTTAATATGCAAAAAAAAAATATGAATTTCAATTAATGCATTTAACTGTGCAACTCGACAAACGATTACGAAAACCTAAATAAATTCTAATACAGTCATAAAAAAATTATTGCTAATTAGTTTCATAGATATGACTAAAATATTAAAAAAAAATAATAACAATTTCATGTTTTATAATACTACATAAACTTAATTTATAAATTATATCTTACAGTTTGCTTAAGATAATTCAATATTTATTTCAAGACACATAAACAATTTTATTTCCTGGAATCTAACAGGGTTTTTTTTATAAATGAAGTACATTTAAATTTAAATCACTAAATACTGGATTAAATCACTACAAAGGATTCTGTGCCCTATATTAAATCAAACCCTTCTATGGAAATAGTACCCTTCCCTCACAAACTGATCCTCCACAAGTTTTTTTATTGGTAGTCCGATCAGACCACTATGTAAGTAAACCAGTTTACGAAAGAGTCATTCAATAGAAAATCTATTAAAAATTAGAAAGTGGTAGCAAATATATGTCTACAAATTTGTTTAATTTGTGAATATGATTGATTCGTCTTATTTTTTTGCCAACCACTTCAGATTCAATTCTCAAATACATATGATACATTTCTCTCAAATATTTTTATAGTAGAATTTGGGTACATGCGCACAAATGGTTCACTTTTTAAATAATCTGCACCGACTACTTATTAAAACCCGTGTGGAGGCTTTCTGATGTAGGAGGTGATGACCTCAGAGAACACCTGTGGCCACAGATGCACATTATTAATCATCTTTTGGGTTAAAAATCTCTTTTGTGAAAAGTGGAAAATACGATATTCTAATGACATAGAATGGCATAACAGGTTTTAAGTTGTTTACATCGATGTTTTCCGTATAAATTAAATCTCGTGGTTCCTCGTGCTCTAACTGGCAAATATCTAGACCATCCAAATCCGAATCCGAAAATCTTTCTAACAAGATTATTGTTTATTGTATCGTTATACTCCAAGAGGAATTACTATGGGGAAAAGAGAATTTGTAAATGAGAGAAATGAAAAAAATAATGACAAACTATTCTTAAACTAATTCTGCAACAACAAATTTATCACGAAAGTGAAATAAATAACAAGAATCAGAAATGAAAAACAGTCAATAACAAGAATCTATACAAATGCAATGCTGAGAACTCATTAAAAAATCCTTTGATGTAAAATTCTTATAACTCTACCATTGTCAAATAACTCGAGCATTCTAACCTCTGAAAGTCATCACCTTATCAGAAAAACTTATTTTCAATCGTTAGAATTTCAACAAAAAGGAAAAACACTGAGTGTATATCTTGCTACCTTCTAAGTATTCTATCTGTGTAATTCTTCTATCAGCCACCTGACGATTTATGTCAAAAGAATTTGAGCCTTAACAAGTACAAGCTTTCGATTCAAACATCATTATTTATCTTGAATAAATATCGTAATAGTAATTGAATATAATGCACACAACAAAACCCAATGCATCACTTGAAATTTAAAAATAGATCCCTTGAAACACCAATATTGAAAAAATAGAAACATGCTGCTTAAAACTATTATTTTGATTTTAAAATTTTAAAAGAAAATTTCGAGTCGTGTGCCTAACTTAAGGCTATATAATCTCCTTGAGAGCTTGTAAGTATTCTAGTAGTATTATAAAAATTGAATTTTTGGTAAATTATTTTACAAGCTGATTAAGACTTAACAAATAATATCAATTTTCTAAAATTCATAAAAAATCAAATGAATAAGGAAATGAAACCAAACTAAATGCAAAACATTCTTCAATGTGTAAATGTAAGTGAATGAAAAATAATATTATTTGGAATTTAATTGCGAATTAAATTCAAACTCAAAGTTCATGTTCCATTTTTGGAACATAGGCATGTAAACGGTTAAATAGTATTCATTTTTAAATATTAATATTGTTTACGCTTAACGGGCTTGTTAGTTCATTATCAACTTCTAATATGACTTGTGGGCTTCTGTAATGATGTGAAAAGAGCCTTTATGAGAAAAGTGACATGGAATTTGCTCTTAAACGTAAATTAGAATAATTATTGCCTAATGCCACAATATCAGTAAGCTAATGCTAGATATGTTTTTAGTTTTGTGAATAAACACAATCGATCCTAAATTTCTTATCCAAACAAATAATTTTCCGTGGTTAATATTTGAAAACTGACAATCATTGTTCTGAAAAATTCAAAAATAGAAGCAATTGATTTACAAGTTGACTTAGTGACTAGTTTTCTTTTTTTTTTTTTTTAAATAGACGATGTTGAACAGCCGACCCAATTTTTAGGAGGGTTTACGACTACTAATGTTCATCTTTGTAGCCTTGTAATTTCGAACCCAATCCAGAAGACAAGGGAACTCCTGAATCAAGTATTGGGAGAAATTTGCCTTCGTGGAGGACTTTTTGATTGTACTATTTGCGTTACGTGGAGTGGAAAACCACGAAAACCTCCCACGGTTAGTATGACAGCAAGGACACTGAAACCCATGATGATTCTTGAGGATATTTTACGTCAGCGCTGTGGTTGGTGCAAACCTTATGAGGAATTCGCAACGACCAGCCATCGCTGGGATTCGAACCCGATTCACCTCAATGGAAGAAGAACGCTCGATCCCCTGAGCCATCACGGCTCTCTTACGAATCAAGAGATATATGTATATAAATAACTTTTGCTGTCAAAATATTTTCAAATTAAATTCATAATGTCAATGATTCAAATTTTTCTGCCGCTTTATATATGAAATCAAAGGTTCTCAGAAAAAACCAGTAGATTTAGCAACTATGTTAATTGATTTCTTAAAATGCTTTAATAAGTATTTTTCTAACAAAATAGCTTATGCCATTTCGTTAATTAAAATTTTTCATAAGTGACTATTAACGATTACTTGGGGAATAAGCAGTCCCTTTTAAGCATTGAACCCGATAAAAAATTTTGGTAGTTATGGATATTTTATTCTTCCCGAAAAAAAGCTAAAAATGATATTTCATAGTTACCAGTCTTTACTCTTTTCCGTCTCAATATATAAGAACTTTCAGCCCTGAGTAAATGTTGTACCACCATAAGATCAAGGTATGTAGAAAATTTGGTATCTTAGTGACTGTTTTGGATCATTTTTCAATGCGTTTAGTCTTACGCTAGTATAAAAGATGGTTTAAACTGTGAGAAAATTGCATTCAATTGCAAGTTTACTACTTGTGGAAAATATTCAAGTGAATATTTATTTATTTTTTTTATAATTATTATTTTATATTGAAAGTATACAGTGAATTAAACGATGGAGGTTCAAGATCCAAATAGCAATGAATTTTCTATTACAACAACTACTCCTCAGCCAGGAGATATAACGCAACAACTCTCTATCATCAATTTTTGGTTATGTGCTCTAGTTGAGCAAGTTGATAAATTAAACGAACAAATAGAGAACCTTCGCACCAAGAACTCTCAATTGGAAGCTGAGAAAAGACATCTGGAAAAGGCACTTGATAAAGAAATTAGAACCAGTAATCTCCCCAACTCTTCCAAGTACACATAAAAAACGTAAGATATCAACTAAAAAGAAATCAAAACGCAAGCAAAATACAACGGCGACTACTAAAAATGACGCCACCAACAATAAGGAAGACAAGCAAATATTGAACGATCATAAATTAAGCGAATCATTGGAAACCGACGAAGAAAACGCTATGGAACTTGAAAAAGTTATTGATACTCTTCCATCAGCAGAAAGCGGCGAAGAGGAGCACAACAAAAAAAAACTCGATTTGAATCTGATGACAAAAAGCAACGAGAAGATGAAAGTGACTTCTTTCAAACTCCCAAGCTTAAAAAGCAACGCATTCCACCAATCCTCATCAAAGATTCTAATTTCAACTGGAAACAAATTAAGTCCCGCAGTGGACTGATCGTTAAGACACGGTACCCAGCAGATTACCGAAGTCAAGCATCACTGGCTGCTGTCAGCGCGCGGGTGGGTGATCACTTGGATCAGTCTGCGTAGGGGCCGAGGGTGCGCGGCATTGGTCCTCGTTAAACTGTTCTGCCGTAAAGTGCTCGACTTCACGTGCAGGTCGTCGGGCTACCGAAGCGGGGGTGCCACCTCCTCTGCAGAGGATCAAAATTGTGATGGCATGTCTTCGGATCATCCTCAGGGATGCTTCCCAGACCGTCGCCAGTAACCCATTGTGCGGCTCTAGTGCGACGTAAATGAACTACAAACAAACAAACGAAACAAATTAAAGAATTGCTTCAAAATAACAACTGCTCAGACTTTACAGGCAAAGCAATTTAAAAATAGCAGATGATGACGCGCACAGAAAGATTACCAAAATCCTAGATGACAACAAGGTCGAATACCATACTTTTCCTCTTCAACAGGACAAACCACTCAAAGTTGTGCTTAAAAGCATACCTGCCGAATACACTGCTGAAGAAGTAGAAAACGAACTCATCAAAGTGGGATTCGTCCAAATTAAAATTACTCAGATGACAAAATTCACAGAGAACGGTAAAATCAACTTGCCCTTGTTTATAGTGACACTGCCTAGAAACGATCACAACAAAGAGATTTACGAACTCACGAGACTCATGAACTTAATAATTACAGTTGACAACTACAAAGGGCGTAGCGGTGTTACACAGTGCCATAGATGCCAGAATTTTTACCACGTCCAACATTCAGGCAGACATGCTCCTAAATGCTTAAAGTGTGGTGAAGGGCATTTTACATATACCTGTCAGAAGTCCAAGGACACTCCGGCCAAGTGTGCCAACTGTAGTGATCCCCACCCGTCAAATTACAAACAATGTCCCTAACACCCTCAAGTAGAACTCAGACGCAGTTACAGCTCCAACCACCAAAATGACGAAGTTTCCCGAAATAGAACTGCTCCGACTGCAACATATGCCTCAACTCTTAAACAAGCAAAGCTTCGGGATCTTCAAAATGCCCAGCAAGAAGACAGAAGTCTGGTTCAAGAAGCGCACACAATTCTGAGTGAACATAAAAACTTTGTAGAATTTTTAAAAAACGATTAAGGATTCAATTTACTTCGTCAACTAAAATCAACAGCAGAAGCTGCTAAATCAAGTCTACCCTCAACGAATAATAAATAAAGCCACTTTTCGCAAAGCACCACTTCATATTATAAACTGGAATGCAAATGGAGTTTTTAAAAAAATTACCGAACTTAAGAATTTTAGTTCTAATTTTGACCCGGATATTATGATTATCACAGAGACTCATCTTAACAAACAGCATCATATTAAAGTTGCCAACTACACTACTTATTGGTGTGATAGGAATTTCAGAGGTGGGGGAGTTGCCCTAATGGCGAAGAATAGCCTTATGACCACCGAATTTAATAAATCAAACCGAATTTAATAAATACGAAAAAATTTCAATTCTTCTTAATTATGATAACAAAAGCATCAAAATCACTGGCATTTACAATGCTCCTGACAATACTCTCTCTGACGATGACATCAAACAACTTTTCCCGGCCAACATGGAGACAATAGTAGCTGGAGATTTTAACTCGAAACATGAAATATGGGGAAGCAACCGAACCAACCGCAATGGGCTACAACTCAAGAATATCTTGAATAAACACGGACTCACTGTTATCGCGCCATTATGTCCTACATATCTACCAAACATGATGAATCAAAGACCGGACATTCTCGACTTCGCTATCTCCAATTTGAATGCACCCATTGCTGCTGACGTTTCAAATGCATTATCCTCGGATCATCTTCCATACTACATCTCGATTGGGATAGCCTTACGATAGGACAGAAAAGATCACTAAAACCGATTGGAACCTCTTTCAAAATATTCTCACAATAAACAAGTCAAACTTTGCAGCTCTAAACACCACAGAAGATATCGATACACAAATTACTATTCTCCTGAACGATATCATGACTGCCTATGGTAAATCAACTACGTCAAAAATACTCACTTCAAACTATCTTAAACTACCACCTGAAATCAAATCTTTAATCAAACAGAGAAGCTGGTGCCGAAAGAAACATCAAAAAACTTCTGATCCAGACTACAGAGAAGAGATGATTAATCTCAACAAGCAAATGCGTAAGAAATGCCGATGAAAACAATGGGAAAAACAATGAAGAAAACAATGGATAGATGAAATCGAATCTCTCAGAACGGAGGATAATTCGGTCTGGAGAATGACTAAATCACTTCACACTACACCTCAAGTGGATAAGCCTTTACATAAAGAAGCAGGGTATGTCTTCACATCGCTAGATTAAGCCGAAACATTTGCTGACTCCCTAGAAAAACAATTCTCTCTAAACCCGGCCTTCAATCTGAACAATCACAACTTGGTTATTGAAGATGTAAAGCAATTCAACTTATCACATTCATCACCAGAGATAACCGAGCCGGCCACAACGGAGTAAGTCATAAATCACATAAAAAAATTAAAAATAAAAACAGCTCCTGGTTGCGATAATATCAAAAACAAGATGATCAAGCTACTACCAAAACAGTATATTCAACTAATCTTTCATATCTACAATGCTTGCTTTGCCCTAAACTATTTTCCTGATGCCTGGAAGAACGCAAATGTCATACTTTTCCTTAAACCTGGCAAGGATCCTACCTTACCTGAGAGTTATAGACCCATCAGTCTCTTGTGCAATTTAGGAAAACTTCTGGGAAAAATTATCAACACGCGGATTATGCCTCACCTTACCGAATAATCCTGACGAGCAGTATGGCTTTCGGAAGCATCTTGACACAACCAAACAGCTCCTCAGAATAGTCGACTATATTGGCCGGGGCCTCCACAATAAACAGAATTCAGAATTTCTGATGTTAGATATCGCAAAAGCATTTGACCGGGTTTGGCATCAGGGTATCATCTTCAAGCTTATAAAACTGAAATTCCCATCTGCTATCATAAAAATTATACAGGCCTACTTACACAATAGAACTTTTCAAGTTAACTTTAAACACACGAAGTCAACAAACAGAAAAGTAACAGCAGGAGTGCCCCAAGAAAGCATTCTTGGGCCCATATTATTTATATTATTTACCCACGACTTTCCTGTCGACAAGCAAGACTTTAATAGCATCACAGCACTTTTCGCAGATGACATTGGAATCGTAGTGAAGTCCAAAAAACCCAACATTTCCCTGCGAAAACTCCAAGAAAAACTGAAGGAAATCGAAACATGGTGTCTAGACTGGAAGGTCAAAGTAAATGGACAAAAATCAAAACTACTAATCATCCAGCATAAAAGAAAAACCATCCTCCCCAAAAATCAAGTTATTCTCTTTAATGAAATTATTCCCATCGTCAAAAGCGCAAAATATCTTGGTCTGGTCATAAACAGTAAATTTAAATGGAAAGATCACGTCAAAACAGTTATCAACAAAGCACAAGCAGCCTGCCACAGATTACAAATCCTTCTTCAGAACCCTAAAATGGAACTTAGACTTAAACGTTTACTCTATATCTCTATGATCCGTCCAATCTTAACTTATGCATCTCCAGCTTGGTGCAACATCTCCACATCACTCCTTAAAAAACTCAAAATATGCCAGAATAAAATCCTCAGGAAAATAACAAAAGCAAGATGGTTTATCAGAAATAAAAACATACATCGCGACCTCAACATAGATTCTTTAGATCATCACATTGCAAAGATAAATTTCAGATTTTTTGAAAAAACCATTAATTGTGACACCGCAGGATTCAACGAAATTTTTACTTTTGAAAACTTAAGAGAAGACATAAACCTCAGACCGATGGCAGCTCATTTTTGTAGTGACGTAATTT
>NC_092215.1:21139541-21143797 GCF_043381705.1 Parasteatoda tepidariorum
ATTATGCTTTCTTAATTGCTTTTATATCGTTAAGTATAATTTGTTTATAGTTTTTTAAACTTAGTAAATTTTATTAAAGATTGAGAGTGCTATTTTTGATAATTTATAACAATCAATGAAGGGCTGAATTTTAAAGTTGAAAAAAGTAATCATAAAATTGATGTCATTGTTTAAAAATCAGCAAAATTATGTCTGATTCATCATGCCTTGTTGAAATTCTTTGTTTAAATTGTAAATGGAAAAGTAATGAATAAAACTACAAGAACTCAGAAAGAGAATTAGTTATAAATGACAATAACAATAAAAAAAGCTATTGTTAATTCTTCATTGTTAATTCTTTTTCTCAAATTCTTCTCTTAATTTATATTTACAATTATGTTTTATTTTTATTTGCTATTACATCTTGTATGGTGTAATTCACTTTATCATTTTCTGAACTTATTGCTTTCTATTTTAAAGATCAAGTTTTTTATTTCGTCTTCTTTCTTTCAACTATAAGCTAAAACACATAAAATTGAATAAAGTTTACCGAAAATCGTTATTATTGTTTAAAAATCGATAAAAATATGCCTGATTCAACATGTCCTCCCACCAAATTGTTGAAATGTTTTGCCTAAAAGGTAAATGGAAGAGATAATGAAGTAGTGAAGAGGAGAGAGCCATTACTCAATAAGCGAATAGGTTGATAAACGATATTTGGAGTTGGGACTAGGTGGTTAGATGGTGATTATGCCGTCACACAAGAGGGAATTGCTTTCATCTTTTGACCATTGCTGTGATTTGTCAGTTACTGCCCAACATTACGGTGTCTCTGTGATTGCTTGCACTCTGTCAAATGAACCGATTTCGAACATTTAAATAAATTGAGACGTCTGCTTAAGAACAAAAAGTAAATACAGTGAGTTTAGATAGTTATCCTGAAACTTATTGCTTTTTTCTGTTTCCTGATATTCACCACTGAATATTAGATTTTTTAAAATTTAAGAATAAAAATATAATCGCGACGAAAGCACATTTATAAAAAAATATTCAAAATACAGACCAATTGCCGCTCACTTCACCTCCGACGCTTCATATTAAAATCATCAAAAAAATTAATAGCTATCAACTGAAAATTATATCGCAATTATAACTGCGGATTCAATTATCAAACTTCAATTTCTGTAACTACAATCTTGAAATAAAATTCTACGTCTAACACGTCTTTAACACGTTCACGCCGGGTTGACCCACCGGTGGGTCACGCTAGATTTTCTCATCTTGGCGGCGCACCGGAGTAAAAACTGGTAACAAATAAATTTCACTTTTTAGTTTTTTTCCGGGAATAATAAAAATCCATAACTACCAATTGCTTTTAACGAATGCAATTTTTATATTGAATTGCTTCTTCGGCGTGATAAATTTCCTTACAGTGAATTGTTATTGTTGAGAATAGATTAACTCCTCCCGAATATTATCTAATATTGAAATAGTTCTTCTACCAGTATTTTCTATTTTCCCGTAATAGTATTTTCACTTTTCCCGGCGTTAACGTGTTAAGTTAACACGTTAAATGCCACTCTAATTTTACATTTCTTGCCCGTCTGGCTAAAATGATTTTCTCAGTATGTATTGCATTAACTTCTTCAAACCATTTTAGTCACGATAATAATATAAGAATATTAGAAGCTTTAAAAATTTACTCGAATTATGTGTTTCTAATAATCTTGATTTCGCCAGTCACCGGTGACCCTTGTGGGGCTACGAACAAACTCAGTGCCGGTCACCGGCGACCCCCATGGTATTCAACATGTTAATAAATCAAGCGCTTCTCCACGCTGACCATCAACACTCATCTACAACCAATTAAAAATGTCAAGCACACATAGTTTAGAGCAAGTTCCTCCTTTTATTTCCATTTCTTTTTTGTTATTCAAGCAAAGTGCTTGAATCTTTCAAAGCAACCACAACGACCGGTGACCATAACGAATAATTGCGAACAGTAAACATATCATGATGGGAGGGAGAGGGATCGCTTCCTGGTCCAGGTGCCCAGTTGAACCGCAATACTAGGACTAAGAAAAAAGTAGTCGTGTGATTGTCAATTTATGAATAGCTATTACGTAAGGTTTCATTTAAATTTCAAGTAGGATATCGGGTTAATCTGGTGTAATCAGGGATTTTTACCCACTAATGACTCTATAGTACAAACGCAAATGCTGCTCCTTTTCAAAACTAAATTGGTAGTAATAGGACATTTGAATTTAAGTGTACATTCAATGAACTTTCAATTCCATTCAATTTAAATGTAAATAAATGGCCACTTATGCCATAGGTGCACTTTTTACAACATCGTAATAATAAAACTCAGCCATTAATGGGTTAATACTTAATTGTTTATAATAATAATCAGATGTGTGCTTTTTTTTTTCTTTTTGAAGTTAATACTTTTTCAAAATGATAACTTTAAAAAAATAAACTTGGCTAATTCAAAAACAAATATGCTGCATGGTTGTGGCACATTAACAAATTGAAACAAATTAACTTTTTGACACTTTCAGAATTATTATTTTCACAAGTTTTAACAATAATTTCTGTCTTTGCATATTTTTTGCCGTATTTTTTTTTTACGAAATGCTATTAGAAATTAGAGTTATTCAGCATATATATAAAATAATATACGGTACAATTATTAAGGTTTTTGGTTATTAACAAATAATTTAAATATTATTTTTCGTTTTATCAATGAATTACCAAGCACGTTTAATGCTAAAGGGTCATCAGATTGTGTGAAGGAAATATTTCAATTTATTAAATCCATTAAAATGCATAAAACAAATTGTGACTCATTTTATAACATTATCATGTTCAGAGGATTATACTTAGAGGATGATTAAGTATTATTATACTAAGAGTCGTTATAGCAACCAAAATATGAAAGCTAGCTTTACAAAATTTCACCACCCCAAAATGATTTTTAAAAAAAATATTCTTCAGAAAAGTATGGTTTTCGTTAACTAATGTTTCGTCTAGATTATAGTTAAACTAATAGGAGTCAATATTTTTATTTCTTAGCACGTTGAGCGCCACGCTAATATAACATGACTTGCCCATCTGGCCACGGTAAATAAGTACAAACTAAATTTGCAAGTATTAGATGGATTTTGCTATTTTTTTAGAAGGTTTATCATGACATATCTGACAAAAGTAGTGAATTTTATAAGCCTACGAATTGTTTAAAAATAGTGGTGGATAAAAATCTACTAAATTGAATTTATTAAACCAAGAATCACAATAATTAAGTAAATTTTGAATAAATTTTCTCCATTTCCATAAAGGAGTGCGAATTTTATAGTTCTATATGATGTTGTACGCTGTCAGCCAGCTGTTTTTCGCGGCCTATGTGAAAGGTCAGTGTCAGCGAGCGGTGGCAGACGCGGCCTAAATGTAATTTCAGTCTCAGACACCAGTGGTTGATATGGACAAAGTGTTAATTTCAGGATCAGCCACCGGTGGCTGACGCAGCCTTAATGGAAAGTCCAGTGTCAACCACCGATGGCTGACGAAGCACTCAACGTGTTAAGTAAATACAATAAAAAGGAAAAAAAAATATTAAGTAATATGTAGTATTTAAACTTAAACCTACAAAACAGTAAAACAGTATAATGAAGCATATATAGTATGTAAACTTAAACCTACAGAACAGTACAATGAAGTAAATGTGATAATGAATTCCTGAAACAAATCTAAGAGGTTGTAAATTTTTTTTTGCAAGATTTTCTTAGCTTTTCTTCTGGTTTTTCTGAATTTAATAGACACAGAATTCTTATCTAAAGCACAAATAACTTTATTTATATATGGGTCATTCTCACAAAAACAGTCATTTCTCACAAAACAGTCAGAATACTGAAATATAGAATTCAGAAAATCAATTTTAAATTTAATATCTGATAAACATANTAAGAAAAACAATAAGTTTCATTTATTGCGGTTAAGCTGCAAGTATACAGAACTCATTAGATAAGTTCAAAATGTAGAATAAAACAAAGAAAAATTATGAACATATGAAAAGAAGAAGGGGGAAATAATAAGTAAAAAAATAACAAACAACAGTCTAAAAAAAAATTTTAAAAAAAAATGAAATTTTATTTAAAAAACCGGAGAAAAAAAGGATATAATCTTTTCATCAGCCCACGCGATTATATCCGCAAAACAGAGTACTTTTTTTCCGGGTATTTTTTCCGGTTTTTTAAATAAAATTTCATTCTTTTTTTTTT
>NC_092215.1:21143928-21169312 GCF_043381705.1 Parasteatoda tepidariorum
ATAAAGTAGAAATTTTATTGAATAAATAAATACAAGAAAACACGAAGAAAGTTAAGAAAAACAATAAGTTTCATTTATTGCGGTTAAGCTGCAAGTATACAGAACTCATTAGATAAGTTAAAAATGTAGAATAAAACAAAGAAAAATTATAGACATATGAAAAGAAGAAGGGGGGAAATAATAAGTAAAAAAATAACAAACAACAGTCTAAGAAAAAAATTTAAAAGAAAAGCAAAAACAAAAAAAAAAAGAATAATCTTTTCGTCAGCCCACGCGATTATATCCGCAAAACAGAGTACTTTTTTTCCGGGTATTTTTTCTGGTTTTTTAAATAAAATTTCATTCTTTTTTTTTTAACTGTTGTTTGTTATTTCTTTTACTTATTATTTCCCCCACCCTTTTTCTTTTCATATGTCTATAATTTTTCTTTGTTTTATTCTACATTTTGAATTTTATTCTACATTACTGTAGTGGTTGACAAGTAAATAAGACTAACCAATGATATTCGTAAATCAAACAAATTTTTAGACATATATTTGCTACCACTTTCTTATTTTTACTAGATTTCCATTATGTCTCTATATTGTAATCTAGTTTACCATCATCTGATCGTACTACATATCATATCAGAAACCGTGAGGAAGCTTTCTGTTATAGGAGGTGTTGGTTTCACTCACTACTACTTCTAAATGAATCTAAGATTTTGTTATACGCCATTTTGTTACAGCTAGGCAGTGTTGAGCTTTTTAAAAAGTTGTCAAAATTAACCGAAAGTCAGCAAATTTTAGTTGTAGTTCTTTACTGCTTTTGTTAAAATATTTTGTAGTATTCGGAGTTGTTGGCATCTCTGATTACTGTTTAACACATCACGTAAAAATACGTTTTTGAAATTTCTGGGATCCATGCAAAAGTTGTCTCAAAACTACTTGTTTCCGCTCTGGTTTTTCAAAACAAATATCCATACGTGAGTACTATAAATATAAATGACTCAGTATATATGAAATGAGTACTTCAACCGTTCGTCGCAGCTTTTTTAAAATTGAAGTTGCAGTTATACTGACCAAGTTTACTCCAACTCTCATAAAATCTTGCTTACCCCTTTTTCGGTTGAAATGTTATGTCAGGCTTTCCAACTACTACGCTTTTTCCAAAAAATTTTACAGAGTGGTAGACATTTAAAAACCAAAACTTTCAGAATTTTTGTTAATTCTGCCTACATTTATAACCCTCACCAAAGAAAAGATAGCTTTCTTTCTTTATTTAAACAAAACGGGGTGCCTAGACCACGCAGCGGCCCCTACCATCACCTCCTACATCAAGAAGCCTCCACACGGTCTTTCATAAGTAGTCCGCGCAGACTGCTTAAAAAGCGAACCAGTTGTGCGCATGTACCCAGAACCTTTTATAAAAGTAATTGAGAGAAATTTATCTTATATATTTGGGAATTGAATCGGTAGTGGTTGACAAGTGAATAAGGCAAGCCAATAATATTCATAAATAAAATAAATTTTCAGTCATATATTTGCTACCACTTTCTTTTTTTTACTAGATTCTGTATTGAATGACTCGTTTGGTAAGTGGATATCCTTCACAGTGGTCTGATCGGACTACCTATAAAAAACCGTGTGGAGGCTTTCAGTTATAGGAGGCGTTGCCCCTACCCCATTCATCATGAAAATTATATACAGTGAATAAAACATTTTGAATTATGTTACAATGTGGTAACATACCTGCCAACTTTTACGCATTTGGCGTAAAATTTTATTTCCTTATTTAAAGTGGTAGTAAAATGTCTACTTTCTATATATTCCCTACATTTATAAACTAAATTTATTATCTTTTTGACCACCACTATTTTTGAAAAAATTAAGCATATATATTAATATGTAATATTGTTGTTTTTATCCGCATAAGCCCTCTCAAAATACGGCGTATGTTTTTGCCTAAAATTGTAATTTAAACTCCATTTTGCTACCACTGGGGAAAATCATCCTCGAAAGGATTAAAAGTTGGCAGGTATGTGGTAACATTATAATAAAGTAACCATGATTAGAAGTATGTACAAACTTGGTCGGAGATTTACATTAATTGCCATTGAAAAATGAATACAGCCATGATTAGATGGATATACATGAAATACGAGCTTAATCTGTGAAAAGAAAAGATAGCATGATCGTGGCTTTGCATGTAAACTTTTAAATCATTTATAAGTAGTGGTGTGGAAAATAAGTTCAAAAGAATGAAAATAATACATAATTTAAATGCAAACAAACAAATAGAATAATTTTTAAAAAAAAGTGTCTCTTAGAAAAACCATTTTAGACTTTCTCAAGTTTGAAGTAGTGTTTAATACTTATACTTTAAAAAAACTATATTTTGATAAGTTTAACTTTCTTCTTACATCGAACGATATAGATAAATAAATTGCAATATGAGCGAAATTCAGATTTTTAACTAAAACAAGCGATTCTCTATTTCAGGTCACGTTATAAAAAAATGCTTGTTGCAAAACCACTATGATTTTATTTTTCACGACAAAAATTTATTTTAACAGCTAAAATTTAACAACTCACATTCTAAAGTTAAATTAAAAGAAAATTTAAATCTTTAAAGTTGAGTTTCCAGTCATATTTATGATAAACGTGGTTTCTCAGTCATCGGAAAAAGAAATAAGCAAAATATATGCTAACAAGGGCACAAACCATATTATAAAATTTTTATTGGCCTTTGAAACTCTGATTTTTTCATCATCTGACTTATCATTGTTCACACTTTATGATGGGAATTGATTCTTAGCCTTTCATGCGTTCAACTACTTCAGCCGCTTGTATAATTTACACCGATTTAATCATTTAGTAGATGAATCTTTCGCATGCAACAAGCCATTACCTAGAGAATATTTACTTAATGGATTATTCAATTTAACATAAACTAATTAACCTGTTTATTTCAATTCACGCAGTACAACTGATACCAAATTTGTCGCAAAAATGTCTTTTTATATTGAAATGTTTGCATAGCTGCCATACCAGAAGTTCAAGCTCAGCCCAAAATTTATCAAAGAGTTTATTAATTAATAAATAAGTAATCAAATGATTTTAAAAATTCGCCATTACTTAAAAACAACGCAGTGTATTTATGAGTTTTTTTTGTATACATTTTTGAATTGTTGATATACAAGGTCATTAAAATTGAATGTTAACCCCTTGGAGAGGGGTGATTCAGAAAAGCATTCTTACAAAATCAAGTTGTAATGATATAAAAAACGGTAACTTAAATGTAGTCGCTGCTAATTTGACAGACTTACTTTGCTTTTATTTTAATTATTGTTAGTTTAATCACATATATAATCAATGTTAATTCAAAGTATAACTAAATAGTTTCATTTCGAACAAAGTAAAAGTGAATTAAATAAATCAAACAATTATAACTCCGCCCACAAATAAACTGCTAAAGAAATACTTTGATTGCCAGTTTTATATTTTTACCATGATTGATACGGTTTTATGCTGTCACGTATTTGTGACAGTCGGCGCGAAAGGGTTAAAGCTTAAACTTTACTAGTACTTTGCATGTAAGGAAAAATTTCCAAATGAAAGGAGGATAATAAGGCACTAGTGCGTTTAGAAAGTTTTAAAAAGCAATCAATAGCAACAGAAAATCTTATTCAAAAGCAATCAATAGCAAATCTGATACTGTAACAGAAAATTTCTATACCCCCAACCCTTTGACGCCGAGTTTTTATTAAGCAAATTTTTCAAACTTATTAAGCAAATTTCTCATCATCCGATTTTAATATATTGCTTAAATAAGTAAAAAATATTGTATTTCGCATTTTAATAATTTATGGTTATGAAATACAACATAAAACACCGGGGTTTCTTCTGCGGTAAAGGTAAAATATTTCAAATCCGCACTTATTTATATCTAAGAAAAGCAGTTGTTCATTATTTTATTTCTTTAATTTAAAAATAAATGATTAATAAATTTTTGAATATCAATTTTAAAAAAAATTTCTACTTTTCTCTTTTTTTGGGGGGGGGGTTTATATTTTAGTACAAAAGTCTAATGACTTAATAGTCAACGGCTGCCATTTGTTTAATAATATTTTAGTACAAATATAATTCCGATAATCTAAGAGATTTTTTAGAAACTATCAGACTGTTTTTTTTTATATAAAAAAATATACCAAAGTATATTTTTGCTTATAATTAGAGCATCAGGAAAAACAATATATAAAAGAGACACCAGTGTCATATCTACGTCAAATGTTTAAACTGAACTGAAATCATTTTAAATACATGTCATCCAGTCATGTTAATTTAGAAGAATTACTGGTGCTAAATTGCGTTAGTTTCTCATTTACCTGCCTCAGTGCAAGCTTTTGTTTCTCATTTGCCTACCTCGTTGCAAAGCGTCTGCTTCACGTTTGCCTGCTTCATTGCAATCATTAGTTTCTCATTTGCCTGCCTCATTGCAAAGCGTCAGTTTCACATTTGCCTGTTTCATTGCAATCATTAGTTTCTCATTTGCCGGCCTAATTTGCAAAGCGTCAGTTTGACATTTGCCTGTTTCATTGCAATCATTAGTTTCTCATTTGCCTGCCTCATTGCAAAGTGTCAGTTTCAAATTTGCCTGTTTCATTGCAATCATTAGTTTCGCCTTTGCTTGCCTCATTTGCAAAGCGTCAGCTTTCCATTTGCCTGCTTCATTGCAATTATTAGTTTCTCATTTCGTGTTACTTACTAACCTAACATACTTAAAACTAAAAATGTTTACTTAAAGCGCCGCCCCTAACCTTTGTCATCCAATCAGCTCTTCATTTATATTTGGATTATAAGTCGAGACCATGGGTAAAAGCCCTTATATAGCAAGACGGAAAAGAGAAAAACCTGGTGCGTAAAACATTTCATTCCAGCATTTTTTTCGAAAAAAATGAAATATCTGTAACTATCAAGACTTATTTTATAATTCTCACATATATATAAAACTGCTTCTTTTCTAAGATAAAGTAGATATTGTTGAAAAATTTAAGAAAAGAATAAGTAAACTCCTCCCCAAAACTAGCTATAACTGAAATGGTTTTACTACCAGCCTTTCCTCTTTTCCGTCTCGCTTTCACCCCTGGTCAAGACATTATTCTCTTATAAAACTAAAGTGTTAGGTACCAGAAAAAATTCAAAGATGTCTACTTGCTCCGCTTTGTTAAATAGTATTTTCTAGTGGGGATGAAGTTATCTTTAGGTTAGTATTTTTCATTTCAAGTAATTTTTTCACCACTACATATCAAAAATTCGAAGTATCATATAAAATGCTACTTAATTGCATTTAGCTCAATTGGCACTTGAGATTAACAGTTTCGATCATCAGTTTCACAAACTGAATCAAAACTTCTTTGACTTTGAGAAACTCATTGAGGACGCCTCCCTGAGGCTAGTTGCACGCTTTTTTACGTGTGATGCAACAATGATCATTCGAGTTTTAACCCATTGCCAAACGGTCACGAGTTAACTCGTGTTTTCGTGGCCAAACGTTGGTGACCGGTCACGAGTCATAGCAATCATATTAGCAGTGATCTCTTGGTGACTATTTTAAAGAGTGGGCGTAATTTTCCTTACTTTTCAAGGTTTACCATTTAATTCTCTACCAATTTATTATAACTTTACGAAACCCGATATATTTGCAAAACTTGTGGTGAATCATTACACGTAGGTGATTTTTATACTTTTTATCGTATGAAAAACGAATATTAACCCCTTCATGCCGACTGTCACAAATACGTGCCAGCATAAAACCGTATCAAATAAAAAGATAAAACTGGTAACCAAAGTCGTTCTTTAGCAGTTTATTTGTGGGCGGGGTTATAACTGTTTGATTTATTTAATTCACTATTACTTTAGTTAAAAATAAAATTATTTGGTTATACTTTGAACTAGCATTGATTATATAAATATATGATTAAACTAATGATAATTAAAGTAAAAGCATAGTAAGTCTGTCAAATTAGCAACGCCTAAATTTAAGCTACCGTTTTTTATTTATTTGCGTTCTGATTTTGTACGAATGCTTTTATGAATCACCCGTCCCCAAGGGGTTAAGAGTTGAATAGTATTTAAAAAATTTTAAAGTTTATTTATACAGTTTTACTTCCACATTCGTTTTGCAGAAAAGTTGCAGGTCAGCAATGTGTTAACTAAATCGAGCGTAAATAGTGAAAATAATATTTTATATGGCAATAATAATATGGCGAAATTCGATATGAGCGAAAGAAAATGTGGGGAAATACATATATATATATAATGCTTTGACTGAAATTAATTTGATTTGAATGAAGCATTTAGAAATACTAAGCTTTGAAATATTAGCGTTGTGTTGCATGATGATGTAATGTATGTTGGGAAGAAAAGTTTATGTGTTGTGATATTTAGTTGGTACGTGCTTGTGTTATCTTGTTGTACTGACAAACTTCGTACAGGAAGTATAATTCTTGATCACCTCCATACATTAAGAATACATTAAATATCATACATTAAAAGAATACCACTAGAAAATATTTACCAGATGTCAAGAACAAATGGCATCTCTGTGTTCCGAAAAGGGTAAACATTTTTTTAAAATTTTCAACTTACGTAAGAAACTTGATTACTATGTTAACACATTGCTGACCGGTCACGAGTTAACTCGTGTTTTCGTGACCAAGCGTTGATGACCGGTCACGAGTTAACTCGTGTCTTCGTGGCCAAGCATTTTAAACTGCTGTTTGTAGAAAATGCAACACCATGAAGGAATCATCAGAATCAAATGAAATTCGCAGNTTGATACGGTTTTATGCTATCACGTATTTGTGACAGTTGGCGTGAAAGGGTTAAGAGTTGAATAATAAATAAAAAATTTTAAAGTTTATTTATGTTGTTTTACTTCCACATCCGCTTTCAAAAACAATAGCCGGGCACATGGGGAAATTTTCAGAAAAGTTGCCGGTCAACTCTGTATTAAGCTTAGTAGATCAAAAAAATATATTTCGGAAACATGGCCGTTTTGTGTTAGCACAGATTTCACATAAAAAAACAAGACACAAAATCCAAATAAATATTAAATACTAAAGCAATAGCATTATAAATAGAATTGTTTTAACCAAGCATTAAATAGGTCAAGAAGATTTAGCTAAAGTCTTGTTTTATTTTCAATATAATAAAATCCTCTAAATCAAATCAAATCCAAACAATCTGGAAGAAAAGAAAAGAAACTTACATATCGTTCTCATTTTCCCAAACCTATTCCTTGGGTCACCAAGATATGCGGGTCTTAGTTAAACTGACATAAACCGTGAGCAACGTTCTCTGTTCGTGTAAAGTGTTTCAAATAAATTAAGGCTTGCAGAATGCTTAGAATTACTAATGGGCTAGTATTTCAACGTAGAGCTGTTCAGGTTGTATAATAATGTTTTCTGTTAAATGTCCAAATATAGCAACACTAAACAGATGCAAATAAATGATTATTGGTTTATCTAAAATAAATAATTTTCGGTAAGACATTTATAATAAGGATAATTTATCATTGTCAAAGAATTTTGAGGTTTTAAGTTAGGAAAAATTGCCTTACCAATTTGAAGATTGAAGGTTTATTGTAAGATCTTGTC
Organism: Parasteatoda tepidariorum; assembly: GCF_043381705.1. Taxonomy (NCBI): domain Eukaryota; kingdom Metazoa; phylum Arthropoda; class Arachnida; order Araneae; family Theridiidae; genus Parasteatoda; species Parasteatoda tepidariorum. The sequence continues at coordinate 21,151,568 of NC_092215.1, forward strand.
AGAGAAATATGTCATATTATGTAAAAGACTGCGAACTTTCTATTTTTGCTTTTTGAAATAAATTTCTTCTCTCGGCAGCTTAAATATACGTCTTAATGTATGATTTTTTTTTTTTTTGTAAATTTGCTTTGGAGTTATTTTTCACACCTCTGCTAGTTCTACCAACTACAAAGCTTTATACAAATTTTTTATACGGTACCACTCCGTAAAAAAATTTGCAAAAAGGTATTATAAACCAAAGCTTTTCGAATTTTTGGTATTTTACCAACATTTTAAAAGCCTTTCTGTCAATGGAGCTGGAAAAAAGTGACTCTGCATATGAACTTTTGAATCATTTATGTGTAGTGGTGTGCAAAATTAGTTTAAATGAATAAAATATAATACATTGAAAACACTTAGCTACCACTTACCATTGAATACTTAGCTACCACTAGAATAGATATTTACAAAAAGCGTAAGAAGTTGGCAGCAATTTATCTATTTTAAACGAGCCTGTTACTTGTATTCAAATTTAGTTATAATATGAAAAAAAATGCGTTAGGAAGAGTTGTTCATTTTAATATCTTTTAATAGATTGTTGCTTTTTATGGGTGACTACTTTTTACGTGTTTAGGCGCAATATAAGATTTAGATTTTAAATTCATACTAGTAATAGGGCAACAACAATTGACCTTAAGGGACCAAAGTTGCCCGTATGCAATGTGTTAATATTAAAGAAGAATCTAAAGCAAAAATCTCTCCAATGATACTTACGCAAACTTTTTAACACTTTTTTTATAAATATATTTTTCACAAAAAAAAATTGTATTTCAGTACAGATAGGGTTCCCACTGTCTCGAAAGTTTTTCAAAGTGGTAGCAAAAGTAAGATAAATTTAGATGTTTTAAGCTAAAATAAATTTTTAATTTAAAGTAAAGATAAATGGGTGCCAAAAAATACCTCGGGAACGATTTCGTAATTCTTAAATAAAAGCGATATTTAAGCATTTCTTGAAAAATTTTAGCTACCACTCATTTATTTTTTCCAGGTCATGGGAACTGTGTACGTATAGCTCATAAAAATAAAGTGGTAGCAGAAGTAAGGAAAAAAAATTGTTTTAGAAAGATCGCAATCATCACTACGCATATTTCCAAATAAATATATCTAGTAGAAAAATTACGGATTTTAAATTTTCAATTTTAAAATGAAAACTAATAAAACGAAATTTGCTACATTTTAAAAAAATATTGATGTTACTTTTTAAATTTAATAAGGACCGTACAAGCTCTGCTCTACTTTAGAGCCTACTTGGCCTAGTGGTCTTGCCGATCTAGTGAGTGCTCTGCATCATTGATGTAAGGAATTCAAATCCATCTATAATCCATATCTTTTTATTGTCCTTTTATTTTGACTACCTTGTCTTCGAATAAACATAGGCTTATAAGCCGTCTTTGAAATGAGCACACAATCTAACATATTTCTAAGTAACATCTGATAAAATTAAATAACTTTTCCTTACCTTATCAGAAAATGAGTTAAGTTGTTGTCTAAAAATCTATTTAACCATTAAATGTAACTTTCAAACTATTGTCAAATTGAAGGGCTTATTGCACTATACCATCAGAAATATATAAACCTCATTTCACCCTTCGATGCAAGCAAAAATTATTTAACCATTAAATGTCACTTACTCTTTATTAATCTATTAAATGAAATTCGTTTATTTTAAATTGCATTCAACTTGCCACTTAATAAACTTTACACAAGTAATTTTTCATCGGAAAGGAAAGTAAGAAAGTGACTCTAAGTAAACGCAAAATGGTGTCAATTTATTATGATGTCTACCACTTTCTAACAAGTACCTTATTCATTGCATTAGGACCAATCCAATCATGTATGTGTCATTGCGTGGATTAGTCCTTGTCATTACTTTCGACCAGAAGATTCGGCTTATTGGAGAGGTTCTGTTTTATTTTTGGGATATGTGACTAGCACTTCCGTCGTAATACTCAGACTTAGAAGAAGTTGATAATCATTTGCAATTCAAATAAATAGTGTACTATTTAATATTATGGACTATTATTAACAGAGTTAAATTTTATGTAACACAATGATAAACAATAACGTCACATAGGAAAAACGTTTATAAAATACCGTAAATTATATGATAATAAGCAGTATTGTATATTATCTGTTTTTAAATTTCTATAAAACAATGTCTAATCAATGTTAAGCAATGGGCTATGTGATTAGCACTTCCGTCGCAACACTCAGTCTTGGAAAGAAATTGATAATCATTTGCGATTAAAATAAACAGTGCACTATTTAATATCAAGGACTAATAATTAAGTAAGTCACATTTTATGTAAATGAGAATTTTAAAAAAAATTTAACACTGAAAAAAATTTTATAAAAGAATGTTAACAAGCCTTTTGGTGTATTATATGATGTTACGTTTTTAATCTTCTATAAAACAATGTCTAATCAATGTTAAACAATGGGCTATATGTGCCTAGTACTTCCGTCGTAATACTCAGTCTTAGAAGAAGTTGAGAATCATTTGCATTTCAAATAAAAGAGTGTTCTACTAAATATCGAGGATTGTAATTAACTAAGTTACATTTTATGTAAAGGAAAATGTAAGATAATAATGTCACGTTGAAAAAACTTTATAAAATGCTGTAAATTATATGTTACTAAGCCGTTTGGTGTACTATATGTTATATGTTGTTACGTTTTTAATCTTTTATTAAAAAATTATCTAATCAATGTCAAACACAGGATTAATTCTAAATTTTAAAACAAAGCCTGGAAAATAAAGGCTTTTTCCATGGATCAATTGATTTTATTTTGCACAGAATTTATCTACTGTTTTCCATTGTCACGTTCGTAGAAAAAAGTTGCTTCATACATTATGTTGAAAGTCTCTTTCATTATTGAAAAACAACGTATAATAAATACCTATATAATGTATTGGTGTATCCAGCCGGTACGTTACTACCGTTAATTTTTTAATACGTAGCTATATTTTTAATATATCATAATTAATGACTATAGAGCTATCATTCCGTGCAACAATTTAATTTATTGGTGTATTAAATTGATGCACGAAATTTACCGATTACATTCAAGGGACACATAAGTACAATTAGGTGTATAATACGTTTTTAATCCTTTTCATTATCTTGAAAATTCGTACAATATAGCAATCATTAAATCTAACAATATTAGTTTTTCATGTATCTAGTCTGTACATTAGTGCAATTATTTGTATAACCAAAGATGTTAACTTGCAGCGCTTTGTAAAAAATATTTTCTAGTGATTACGAAATTTAAGTTATTTTTAGTTTAGTATTTATCCTTTTACTTTGTTTTTTGGGTCCCATGTCCAACAGGTCAGGGGTCTCGCCGACCGAAAACTCCCTGTGTAGTGAAAGGTGATTGGTGCACGTAAAATCTCTCTGGTTACAATGTCCTCCATGTGCCCATAAAAAATCTATACTTCTGAAGATACTGAATTAGAGATTGATCGTTCTCTGGTTCAGGTTAAAATTGCTATCTGTGGATGAATGAATGGATGTATGATTGGGTATGTCCTATAAACGGGTTGTGAGGTGTGTGTGGCCGAAATCGTACTCTTGACTACAGGTAACGCTTCTGAAAAATAAGAAACGCACCAATTTAATTCGCCTCAAATTTACAAAAACTTTTGCAGAAAGCGGAGCAGTTGACATCCGTGTATGATATCTTGTACTACTTAATAAAGCTATCATTTTATACTAATTTAAATTTATTAGTGATTTAAATTTATTAGTTAATTTAAATTTATCAGCTAATTTAAATTTATTTATTAATTTAATTTAATTTAAATTTATTATTCAAGCAGTATATGCAGAGCTGCCAACTTGCTCCTCTTTATGAAAAAAATTCCAGTGGTGACAAAATTTAAGTTATTTTTAGTTTAGTCTTTTCATTTTAAGTAATTTTTCAACTAATACATATCAAATATTCAAAGTATCACATGAAGTACAACTTTATTGTTGTAACCTCGTGATGTCTATTTTAAAAAGTGGGATTAATTATCCTTTCTCTTCAAATTTTTACTGATTCTTTCTCTAAAAATTTATTTAAACTTCTTCAGAAAGCAAAACAGCTCGCATCTCTGGGACATGCTTTTTTTTTTCAGGGATGTAAAAAGTTTTACTACCGACCTTTTCTCTTTTCCAGGGTGCAAACAGTCCTGGCACAACAACAATAAAAATATAATTACAACAAAATTATTTTAACCCTTTAAAGGGCCATTTATTTCTAGGAAATTTAAATTAAAGTATTTTTGGAATTGAAATTGTTTTAAGAATAGTAATTGATATAAGAAAAAAAACTCATTTAGTTTATAAAAATGCCATTTTTTTGGTGGTAAATATATTTAACACGACCTATTGACATTTATTTTTGTTTATTTATAAAACAATTTTTATAAATGTTACAAACTTTAAAAGGAATTATGTATTTTATAACTTTTATGCGTTTTTTTAGACTAGCAAATAGTTACCACTTTTATTCAAACGCACTTCAAGAAAACTGAAGTTATTAACAAATGCAAACTTAAATTAAAAGTGGTACAAAAGTGGTGGGAAGTATATTTCCCACGGCCTTCGAAAGGGTTAACTCCTTGGGGACTGATGATTCAGAAAAGCATTCATACAAAATCAGGACCAGGACGTAATTAAATAAAAAACGGTAACTTAAATGTAATCGCTTCGGATATGACACTTTGCTTTTACTTTAATTATTGTTAGTTATCATATATATAATCAACGTTAATACAAAGTATAACTAAATAGTTTTATTTTGAACAAAGTAATAGTGAATTAAATAAATCAAACAATTATAACTCCGCCCACAAATAAACTGCTAAAGAATTACTTTGATTACCAGTTTTATCTTTTTACCCTGGTTGATACGGTTTTATGCTGGCACGTATTTCTGACAGTCGGCGCGAAAGGGTTAAGACAGGCAAAATAAAATTTGGCTAAAATATATAAGCTACTCTTCCTCCTTGTTGTAAGAGTGCGTTCACATTTCTGCAAACTTCATGACTTAACAATACAAGCGTTGCATTTTCGCTTCAAATAAAATAAATCTCGTTTAATTTTTCCTCTTTAATCTTCATAGGCGGTCTATTTTTAAATTTTTCGATCACCGAATCATTTAACTCCTTGCAATTAACATTATGAAGAAACCTTTTTAAATTAAGCGGTTAATAAAGCAAGAGGGGTGTTAAAGAAAAAATAATCCTTGATGGCAACATTACCGCACCCCCACTCCCTACGGGTTATATATTTTAAAGAGGGGTGAATAGCCCTTTCATGTTATGAAAAGAATATGGTTCTTTTAGAGAGTAAAAGTTGAGTCTCCATCTATTTCCCTTTCTAATCCCCCATCAGACTATGAGAGGTACAGCCTTATCTCCAAAGATAACACTTGCCGTTGATTAAGAGCGGGGTGACCGCGCCCAGGCGTCGACGCCCACCGCAGTCGCCTGCACAATCATTCATGCGCCCCGACAAGACCATGACACAGATTTCCATTCTTACAAAACGACAAACTTTGTTTCTTATTATCATTTATCATAGGTATGAGCGGGATCTGAGGTTGATTCCGTTCGCAAAATGTAAAACAAATGCGAACTTGAGTACATTTTTGGGTTATAAAGTCTAATAAGTTGATATATTTCTGTCAGAATTGGTTATATGGATGGTTGAATGAAATATTTAAAATCAAGTAATAAAGATGTATTGTGTATTGCACAATATTAACCCCTTGGGGACGGTTGATTCAGAGAAGCATTCGCACAAAATCAGAATCAAGTTGTAATTAAATTAAAATCGGTAACTTAAATGTAGTCGTTGCTAATTTGACAGACTTACTTTGTTTTTCTTTTATTATTGTCAGTTTAATCATACATATAATCAATGTTAATTCAAAGTATAAATAAATAGTTTTATTTTGAACAAAGTAACGGTGAATTAAATAAATCAAGCAATTATAACTCCGCCAACAAATAAACTGCTGAAGAAATACTTTGATTACCAGTTTTATCTTTTTACCCTGATTGATACGGTTTTATGCTGGCACGTTTTTGTGACAGTCGGAGCGAAAGGGTTAGGAATACTTTCGCATTTATTGCTGCTTGGTATATTTTAAGTCCATAAATGCCTTGAGCGTCTTCGTTCGTTCGTTGCAGTGGGACTGAACGTCTGAGGCCTCACGGGCCTTGATCGTCTTGAATACGAAGAACCTTTTTTTCTTTTCAAAATAGCAAACAGTGGTATCACAATTATTTTATTTTTAAGAATTATCTACGAGAACCCTCTGCGAGGCGGGAAAGGGGGGTATGAAGGTTAAGGCTCCTGAAATGTGAGACCAATGTCGTGATTGAGGTGATGGAGTCGGTATTATGCACATACGATCTTTACTTCCCAGACAAACTGATACATAACGAAATAAAACTAGTTGAGCTTCAAGTCTCCACTGAGGATCGAGCCCCAGTCACTCGCAGTGACAGTTCATGGCCTTTAACCACTGAGTCTTCGCTGTTACAACTTTTATAAATATTAAGGTTCTTATCTTGTCAGGAACAGCGAACTAGAAGAATAAAAATATAATCAAAAACAAAGGAAAATATTTCTTTTGGGTAAATGTATTTATGCTACCATAATTTCCATACATACACTTTTTCATACAATATACTTTTCCAAACATTACGATGAATGAACCATAGCTTATAACTTTTCCGTATTGTCTGAGGATTTATTTTTACATTTTTACTTCTTCAGATTCAAGGTATCTGTATACACTAACCAAGGTATCTAAGACGCACTAACCAAATACGGAGACGCATGCAGAGACACTTACCAAGAATGGTAACGAACTTTTCTCCAGACTGCACTGTGGGGCCAGAAGACCATGATCTTTGGCCAAAAGTCAAAAATTAAATTTTCAACTAAAATATGTGTAGACAGTTTTAATATAGCCCAAATTAAGTATTCATAATCATTCCAAACATTATAATTTACTTTTTGGACCGACGAGAGTACAATGTAATGAAAAATATGTTAATTTTTTTCTTTAAATGTAACTTTTAAATTTTTATTTCAGAAATATATATAGGCATACCTGCCAACTTTTACGCATATGGCGTTCAATTTTATTTCTATATTTAAAGTGGTAGCAAAATTTATGCTTTCTATATATTCCTAGCATTCATAAACTTAATTCATAATTTAATTGACCACCACTATTTTTAAACAAAATTAAGCATATTTATAGATATGTAATACCATACCTGCCAACTTTTAATCCCTTCCATTATCATTTTTTCCAGTGGTATTAAAATGGAATTAAAACTTCAATTTTAAGCAAACAACTACATTGCATCTGAAAAAACTTAAGTTGACTACCATGATAGTACCGCATATTAATATATGTGCTTAATTTTTGAAAGAATAGTGGTGATCAAAATCATTTAAAAATTAAGTTTATAAAAGAAAAAAATAGTATATATTTACTACCACTTTAAATATGAAAATAAAATCTTCCGGAAAATCCGGAAGAGTTGACAGGTATGTAAATACTGTTGTGGCAGTCCGCTGAAGCTTCTTCAAAATACAGCATATGTTTCTGCATAAAATTGCAATTTAAATTACATTTTACTACCACTGGGGAAAATTATCCTCGAAAGGATTAAAAGTTGGCAGGTATGTATAGGAATTTCACCTTATTGTTACATTTTTATCAGAGTAATTTGTCTGAAATTATAGTACAATTTTTCAATTTGTGGTATTAGTTAACCCTTTCCTTCTCGCTCCCGTGAATTTGACGCCTGGAGTGTTCAAATTTCTGGAATAGTTTTAAAAAAGCGGTAGCAAATTATATAGTAAAATTCGTTAAAGAAAGATAGTTACGCCTACTTTTTAATACAGTAACCAATAGTTTGATGCTTTAACGTTGCATTTTATATCATACTTATAATTTTTGATATCTAGTGGCGAAAAAATTACTTATAATGAAAAATACTAAACTAAAAGTAACTTAAATTTCGCTACCACTAGAAAATATTATTTACAAAAGTCAAAACAATAGGCACTTTTCTTGAAAATTAACCGATTGTTAAGGGGTTAATACACTTGACAGACTTATAGTTTATATCTTATCATTTGACATTTTACAATGTTGTCATATATAGTCTTCCGGGAAAACTGGACGAGTTGACTGCTACGTGTGTATATATTGCTGCCAACTTTTCTGGGTTTTTTTGGGGGGAAGATTTTATTTATATATTTAAAGTGGTAGCGAAACCATGTTATTCCACGAAACTTTTGGAATTATAATAATAATTATAAATGAATTTGACTACCACTACACATAAATAATTACAACAAATATGCAAAAGTATAATAAATTCTACGATAACGATCTGTTCGTCAGAATATATATATCTATTTTTGAGTAGAATTTTATTTAAGTAATTGCTTTATCACCACTTGGAGAATCTATTCTCGGCTTTCTATTCTCTTATTCTCTTACAAATATTCTCTTATCTATTCTCTTACAAATATCTATACCTGCCAACTTTTGCGATTTTTTAAAAAAAGTTTTTTCCCAGTGGTAGGCAATAACCAATTAAATTGATATTGTATGCTGATATTTCATTAAAATTTAGTCAATATTTAAAAACTCTTTTAGAGGGGATCTAGCCTACTATATATATATATATATACATGCTTAAATTATTGAAATGTAATGTTAGTCAAAATCATTTTAAACCGCATTTATTTGAAAACAATAAAATGTAAATATATAAATTTGGCCAATACAATAAATATAAAAATAAAATCTTCCGAAAAAAACCCTGAAGAGTTTGCTGGTATGATATTTCTTTTTAAAAGTATATAGTGATTAATAGTTAATAATTAAGAGCAGTAAGATATTAGATTACTCCTCCCAGAACTACTCTACACGTTAAAGCAATTTGAAGCTTTCAAAATTTGCATTTAATTGCAATAATAGTCCTCCATCATGTAGTACACTTCTATATTCATCCCTCGTGTAGTACACTTCTACATTCATCCATCATATAGTACACTTCTATATTCATCCATCATGTAGTACACTTCTATATTCATCCATCATGAAACCGTTTATTCCCGAAAACAAGTGATAATTGAAATGGGTTTACTACCAATTCTTATACTGTTTACTGTCTGACGTTAATAAACAGACGTCGTTAATATTCATCCATTATGTAGCAAACTTCTTTATCCACATATCATGAAAAAGTTTACTCCCAGAAACCAGTGACAATTGAAATAGGTTTACTACCAGTTCTTTATCTGTTTACCGCCTGACTGACAGCACAGAGCCCTTCACTATCTGACGTAAAATATCCTCAGTGGTAGACTGATCTAGAGCCCCTGAATTAGACAGGCCGACTTATCATTTATAGGAGCAAAAGAGCTAACATAGCATGGGTGAAAGCCCTTACATAGCAAGACGGAAAAGAGAAAAACCTGGTACGTAAAACATTTCATTCCAGCATTTTTTTCGAAAAAAATGAAATATCTGTAACTATCAAGATTTCTTTTATAATTCTGGCATATATATAAAACTGCTTCTTTTCCAAGATAAAGTAGATATTGTTGAAAAATTTATAAAAAGAATAAGTAAGCTCCTCCCCAAAACTAGCTATAACTGGAAAGGTTTTACTGCCAGCCTTTCCTCGTTTCCGTCTCGCTTTCACCCGTGTAACATAGGCACAGCGAATAAGATCTTTTGTTTCCTCGACCATTTTCAACCAGTTTTTAATTTTTCCTGGAAATTGGGTATCTTGATATTTCGTACATAAATTTACATCCTAGATTTTTAATCTGTGGTTTTCTTTACTGCAACGGAGTAATTTCAGAGATGCCAACTGCTCCGGACTCGCCAAAATAATTAAAGAAACGGAAAATAACTACAAAGTAAATGTTGCAAATATTTGACAATTTTTTATTGCTTTTTAAAAGGTTTACCATGACTGAGGTACTATAAAGTGGTGAATTATATAAGCCTATGAATTATTAAGAAATAGAGGTGGGTAAAAAATCTAGTAAATTCTATTTATTAAACCAAGTACCACAATTGATAAACTACCATTTTTAAAATACATATTTGCTGCCCGGAGCATGTTGGCATATCAGTAATTTGGACGGTTTACAGGTCTCATATTTAAATACCGAAAGCTACCGTGAAAAGGTTAAGCCATCTTCCATGAGTGTATTTGCCCTAAGTCATTTTATCCGTGTGTGCTCAATTTCTCAATTTCTTTTATTGAAACTAAAATCCAATTAAAAAGTGGTAAGGTTCGAATTTTAATATGGAGGAATGGCAACTAACTTTGCTTTGTGCGATTTATCTTGAAGTTAATAATCCATACCTGCCAACTCTCCCGCATTTTGCGGGAGATTTTATTTTCATATTTAAAGTGGTAGTAAATATAAACTATTTTTTCTTTTATAAATTTAATTTTTAAATGATTTTGATCACCACTATTCTTACAAAAATTAAGCTTATATATTAATATGCGTTACTATCATGGTTGTCAACTTAATTTTTTTCAAATACAACGTATTTGTTTGCTTAAAATTGAAGTTTTAATTCCATTTTAATACCACTGGGAAAAATGATAATGGAATGGATTAAAAGTTGGCACGTCTGATAATCTATAGATTTCATTATTAAATCAGAGATGCCAACTTGCTCCGGACAGTAAATATATATTTTAAAGTGGTACTTTATCAATTGTGATTCTTGGTTTAATAAATTCAATTTACTAGATTTTTATCCACCACAATTTCTAAATAATTCCTAGGTTTATATAATTCACCACTTTTTAGTACTTCTGTCACTGCAAAGTTAAATTTCAGATTTTTCGAAAAGACCATAAATTGTGACACCGCAGGATTCAACGAAATTTTTACTTTTGAAAACTTAGGAGAAGACATAAACCTCTGACCTAGAGCCCCTGAATTAGACAGGCCGACTTATCATTTATTGTTGGAGCAAAGAGCTAACATAAGCACAGCGAATAAATATTTTCAAGTGATAGTTTATAAAAATTTTAATTCTTGGTTTAATAAGTTCGATTTAGTAGATTTTAATCCACCACTATTTCTAAAAAATGCGTAGTCTTATATAATTCACCACTTTATAGTACTTATGACATGCTTTACATTTTAAAAAGCAAGCAAATATTGTCAACTATTTTCAAAATTCATTTTGTAGTTATTTACCGTTTTTTAAATTATTTTGGAGTGTCCAGAGCAGTAGGCATCTCTGTAATAACATAACTAATACTAACATAACGCTAACTTGCGAACTTGTTTGCTCCAATATTGCTTAATAGGTCAGCTCTGATAGTATAGGAGCCTTAGACTGATCATATGTTAGAGTTCTCTTGCTATCAGACTAATAGTGGGTGATTTTCGTGGTTTTCCTCTCCGTGTAACGCAAATGGGAGTTAGTTCCATCAAAAAGTCCTCTACGAAGATGAATTTCTCTCAGTACTTGATCCAGGAGTTCCCCTTTCTTCTGGATTGGGTTCAAAATTACAAGACTACGGAGTTGTACATTGGTGGTCGTAAACCCTATATTGGGTCAGCTGTTCAACGGCTGCTATAAAATTAAGTAAAATATAGTGTTGGGAAAAACAATTTACAAAAACGAAAATCATGCATTAATAAACATGTTTTTCGACCACTAGAAATTTTTTTTCCAGAAAGTGGAAAAAATTGGCATCACTGTTGACACTAACTTTCATCACAATGTTCATAACAATTACGTTTAATTTATTTTTTTATGATTTAAATGCACATCTTTAATTTATTTTATATATACATATTCACCTATTTACTCCTTCTTAATTCTTCAAACTTCGTATCCTGTAATGCGCAATATATATGATCCTGTTCATTCAATCCCATGTAATACTTCCAATTCGATGTCATTACATTTCGAGAGAAGATTTCGTGACTCTGTGACATTTATTTAGAGCGGAAATCCTTAGATTCATTATTCATCAATTATTCACGAAGTTTGATTTTTCAAGATAGTTTTTTGAGAGTAAAAAAAAAGGGGGGGGATGATTTTGAGGTACCTTCCTATGCAAAATATACCGATTGCGCACGCTTTTCCCAGAACGACTGCCATAACTTTCACATGTAATAATTTGAGGGATTAATTAGAGTAATAAAAAGAGTTTTAAAAATTTATGCGTTTAATTTCCCACAATTAGGAAATATCATTGGAGTTAGGGTTCGTAAATTAAGGTAATAAAACATGTTCGAGAAAAGCTTTGTAAATACTCCAAAGACTACATTCGATTAAGTTAGTAGAAATTGTTCTGAGTTATGTGTACAGCGAGCAAAAAAAATGAACGGACAATATTGAATAACTTTTGATTTAATTATCGGATCTTCACGTTCTAATACTCAATCTTAGTAATATGACAATGTTTGTATGTTCCTGGAAAAAATTAATAATTGGTGTCAATTTTGTTATAAAAAGTCGCAAATGTTTTAACCCTTTCGGGACGGGTGAGTCATAAATGTATTAGTGAGGAATCAGCGTCAGGATGGTAAAAAATAAAAAGCGGTAGCATACCTGCCAACTCTTCCGGATTTTCCGGAAGATTTTATTTTCATATTTAAAGTGGTAGAAATACTCATGTTATTCCAATTAATTTTTTGAATTATAATGATAATTATAAATGAGTTTGACCACCACTACATATAAATAATTACAATAAATATATAAAAGCATAATAATCCGTGCGCAAGCGAATTTCAACAGGATCAAAATATAAATATATTTTTGAATCAGACTGTTTTTCGTTTATTGTTTTACAACCACTCTGAAAATCCATTCTCGGAAAGAATGAAAGCTGGCAGGTATGCGGTAGCTTAAGTTTGGGCATATCTAATTTGCCAGATTCATTTTTGCTTTCACTTTAAATCTAATACATCCAATCCATGTGTGTTAAAAATGTAACTATACAATTTTTAATTCGAAGTAGTGGTGAATTAAATAAATCAAGCAATCATAACCCCGCCCACAAGCAAACTGCTAAAGAATTACATTGATTACCCAGTTTCATCTCTTTACCCTGGTTGATGTGGTTTTATGCTGGCACGTATTTGTGACAGTCGGAGCGAAAGGGTTAATATTAGCTTCCACTATCAAATTAAAATTTCATTTCAGAACTTACACTGTATAAAACATCCGGGCACCTGAGGCCGCTTGCGGCCCTTTTTTCATTCATCTTTAGTTTGATCTTTGTGGTGCTTTGGTTGTGGAATGCAAATGATGTAAAATTTCATTTCAGCAACCTTCGCATCTATATGTATTTACTTAGAGAAAACAAAGCATTCTGGCAACCACAAAAATAATATTATAGAAAACATTATGTTAAAATTGCCACCACTTTTCAATTTTTTCGAAGTTCCTATAATCCGTGTTTAAGGAGGTAACCACAAATGTGCAGATTGATTAATAATGTTTTCCCAACCAGTTTCTTCTCTTTTTGGGTGGGGAGGAGGGGTACATAAAACTTTGGTGAAGTAGCTCAGTTTTTTTTAAAAATTCGTACTACTTAGGTTATTATTTTACTAAAGAAAAAATAAAATTAAAAAAAATAATTAGAATCTGATTTATTATTGTACATGATAATTCTGATTCCCAAAATATCCGCAATCTGGGAAATATAATACAATAATTTGGTCAGGAAAGCGGTTTAATGTTTTGGCCCTTTAATGAGTAATAAATCGTCACAAAATATCGACTGCACTAATTAATTAGCATATTTAAGGTCACCCTCTCGAACCTTTAAGATTAACTCATCATTAGATCAAGAGTTATTCAAGGTGGTCCATTTTTTAGTATGTAAATAGCATTGCAAATTTTAACGAATTTTTTAATTAATTAATCTCAGTTAATTTTTCCACTTATACTTTTAGCCATCATTTTTTGAGGTTTCAATCGGCGGTTTTGTTAAAAACAAAAACGAAATTAAGGAGAATTTTAATGTTGAACAAATTATAACAATTATGAGTAACAATTATAACAATAAATTTTTACAGCTGAGAAAATAGAGCATTCGCCTTCAATAAGGTGAACCGGGTTCATATCCCAGTGATGGCTGGTTGATACGAATTCCACATCTGGTTTACACCGACCACAGTGCTAACGTAAAATAGATATATCATGGGTTAGAGTCCCCTAGCTGTCAAGTTAACAGTGAGAGTTTTTCGTGGTTTTCCTCTCCATGTAAAACAAATGTGGTTAGTCACATCAAAAAGCCCTCCACGAATTCAAATTTCTCCTAATACTTGATTCAGGAATTTCTTTGTCTTCTGAATTGGGTTAAAAATTACTAAGCCACGGAGTTGAACATTGGTAGTCGTAAACGCTGTATTGGGTCGGCTGTTCAACGACGGTTATGAAATATTAAATAATATAACTATAATAATAATTCAATGAAACAAGATATTTTTACTACCACAATCAAGTCTGGGTCTAAACATTAATAAAAGCGTAATATTTAACACTTAAGCTGTTGATACAGCACCAGATCGAGACGAAGTTCTTCCCAAGAGTTACTGTGGAAAAAAATAGATGCAGTTATTGTATAATGCATATTATCATCCAACTCTTAATGCAGAAAATATGTTGTTTTCTCTAGAAAAAAGAGTATCGTTTATTGATATAAACTTATTGTGGATTTTAGAAACTAAAATGGTTGTCAAAATAAGACAATTTAATTAACGCCTCCAACTAAAATCCTCCACACGGTCTCTTATACCTAGTCCAATCTGACCACTATAAAGGTAAGCCAGTTTACGAAAGAGCCATTCAATAAAAATTCTAGTAAAAATAAAAAAGTGGTAGTAAATATATGTCTACAAATTTGTTTAATTTATGAATATGATTGATTTGTCTTATTTACTTGTCAATCACTGCAGATTCTATTTTCAAATATATATGCTAAATTATATATTTGAGACTTACATATGAGAAATTACATATTAGATATACATTGAGACAATTACTTTTCAAATAGAATTTGGGTTCATGCGCACAACTGGTTCACTTTTTAAATAGTCTGCGCACACTACTTATTAAATACAGTGTTTAGGCTTTCTGATGTAAGAGGCGATGCCTATTCTCTGTTAGCAGTGAAGGAATGATGTTTAAAATTATTTGGTAGCTAAAGGTTTAGAAAATTATTCCAAATTGATCACTATTTCATTGAAGAAAAAATAAAAGCTTCACTTAAATAAAAATAATTTTTCATTACCATTTAATTCAGTTAATTCCCATCTAATGAAAACTGATTAATAAATATTAAAATAAAAAGTCCAACTTAGTAATAATAAGGGAAAACTTTATTTCGTTTTAAAATAATTGGTTTAGTTCTTACATGAATATTTGAAATCTGCTTAAACATCGCCTCCTACATCAGAAAACCTCCACACCTTTTTTTGCAACTAATTGTGTGCAAGAACCCAAATTCTATTTTAAACGTTCGTTCGTTGTAATGGAACAGGATGTCTGAGGCCTTACGGCCCTCTATTTTAAACGTTCGTTCGTTCGCTCGTTCATTCGCTCGCTCGTTCGTTCGTTCGTTCGTTCGTTCGTTCGTTCGTTCGTTCGTTCGTTCGTTCGTTGTATTGGAACTGGGGGTCTGAGGCCTTACGGCCCTTTTCCCATTCATCCTGAAATTAAACTAAGAAACATGCATGACAAAATTAAAGTTTGGGGAGCAAAATGGAGTTCTTGAGAGAAGAGAAATGGCACTTTGCCATAATTAGGCAATAACAAAATTACAAGTAATAAAAAAGTTCATGAAAAAAGGTAAAATTAAAGTACAATAGGAAAATAAACACTAATGAATATTTACAGTATTTACAGTTTGGAAATACATCTATTTTAAACGTAATTGAGAGAAATTTATCATATATATTTGAGAAGTGAATCTCTAGTATTTACAGTTTGACAAGTAAATAAGACAAACCAATTATATTCATTAATTAAACAAATTTGTAGACATATTTGCTACCACTTTTTTACTTTTACTACATTTTCTATTAAATGGCTCTTCGTTAACTTGTCTACCTTCATAGTGGTCAGATCGGACTACCTAAAAAGAGAGAGAAGGAGGCGTTGGTCCACCTCTTGCTGTAGCAACAATCTAAAACTCTTGAAATTAGAAACATTTTATTCGTTAAGATAACATTCTAAAATATTAAATGGGTAAAATCCAGAAACTTTTTGTAGATAAAAACTTTAATTTCTAAACTATTAAACTTTCTTCTTAAATCTGATTTGGTTTTAACACAAAAAATTCACAAGAAATACCGTTATAGCAATAATGCTTAAGCTTCGACTCCTTTTGACCATTTCATTAATTCCAGATAGCGACTAAAGCTCCTCTTAGGGAATGAGTTATTGAGGCAAACTTCAGATAGCCACATTAGGCTTAACTTTTAACGGAGCAGAATTTTTACAGAGCGAAATTTATACTCTAAATGTATATTTGAAACTTAAAACTTATAAAATGTATTTTAGCGTCAATAAAAGAAATTGAGAAAGATGTTTTATACATAAAAATAAGAAAAGCCACTCTCATGGACGAAAACATAACCCAATAAGATTAGCTTTCGATATTTCAATATCAGATCTGTAAACAGCCGAACTTTTGCCATTAACACCCGTATTCACCACGCCGAGTTAAATTCAAGAGTAACTCGGGGATCGGAATATCCACGGTTCAAAGTTACTCTCGGATTAACCCTCGCTTTTTATTCTCCAACCGTTTTCAACAGAGGATTTCACAACTCGAGTTTAACTCTTGCAGGAGATATAACGAGGCCTTTGATTGGGCATGGTTAAACCATGTGACTTTGTATATAATATAAACGCGTGCATCGTGCATAAACAAATTAGCGTGAGTATCGCTAATTTAAGTGGAGAGGTTTTAAGAAACGATATCTTTCAAAAAAGTCTATTTCATCTAACTCTTCTTAGGTCATTATTTCTGATAGTTGGGACATATCTTTCCCTTCTTTCAACAGTTTCAGGAAATTCAAGATCTTCAAGCTCAAACGCAGCAATAGAATCCTCCATCTTTTTTGTTTACAAGCTCCTCGTCAATAGGTTATCCTCCGATAACACGGCAAAAACGGAGGGTTACCCGGAGAGTCAGAACTGTTGATGAAATCTGCGAGTTTGGCGAAATTTCGGCTGGAGAATAACGTTTCGCACTAAACTCGTGATTTTACTCTTACTCATAGATTACCCGGAGGTAATCTGTGTTGGTGAATATCAGGGCTAAAGAGAATAGAAGGGCTAGTTCACTCCGCTCTTAGAGCTGAAGCTACGATTTCCTTCCTCATGACGTCACTGTGTCTACAGATCTCGGAGATCGCAAGCAAAGATATGATAACTTTGCATCTTTCTCTTTGTAAAAATAAGTTAGACTTTTTCTGGTTATTAGCCTTCAAACTTTACGTAATTAACACATTATTTCCGTTCATAAACATAGTTCAAAAAAAACTTTCTTGGTTATTATATTAAAAAAATACCATTTTAAACTTATAAAAATGTTTTGCTAGTTGGTGAAAATGACACGATAAATACTTTATTTTAAAAAGTTCAGTTTTAACTTTA
>NC_092215.1:21170168-21203524 GCF_043381705.1 Parasteatoda tepidariorum
TATTGCTGCATTTTGGATTAATATTGTGCTTTTGATGTGATCATTCCAGGTGAGTTTGCTATTGATTATAAGGCCAAGATAATTGGCTTTTTTAACTATTGGTATTGGTATGTTGAACATTTTTGGTTGAAGTTGTGGAAGTATTTTAATTCTTCTTTTTTGTATAATTAATATTTGTGATTTTCCAGCATTTATTAATTTTGAAGGAATTGGTTCTCAATTTCTTTTATTGACACTAATATCCCATTATAAAGTGGTTCCAATAAAATTCGAATCTACAAATGGAGGGATGCCAGCTAGCTGTGCTTAATGCGAATTTTCTTAATATTACCATTATACAGGTTGTAGTACAAATGTGTTTTGTTTTAATAAATGAGATTTACAGTTTTTTTCCACTGTACAGCTACTTACTAATGAATGAAAAAGGAAGTAAAAATTGCCCCCTTGTTGCAGTTAACCTCGTGGTGAGAAGTTGAGTAATTCTATTATTATTAAACAAATTCCAGTCATTGACTATTTGGTCATTAGGCTTCTAGTTCTCCTGTGCTTCTTAACAATAAAGTCAAAGTATTTTAGTGCAGAGCACATGTTCAAATGCGGAGCAGTCATGGCTTGTCCGGACATACATAAAAGACAATCTAATGAAGCTGAGTAATTCTAAGACTCGAGAAACTATAAGATATTCTAAAAATAAAACCAAATTTTTCAAATTTTAGATCCTATTTTTTCACTACCCCTTTTGTAAAATCCTTTGAAAAAATCGAAGAAGATTGTATCTCTGAACAAGTAAGTGCAACCTTACTGTCTGCTAACCACAAAGAAGAGAAAAGAAAAGTTCAAAGACAAATTGAACACAAATACACGTTGAAAGGGATAAGGGCCGCTTCGAGACCTAGGTGCTCAGATAAAGCTCAATATTAGAACAAGAATTTAACAAGTAGGAATAAATTAGAAGCCGAAAGAAAGAAGCATCGCTACCTGATGCAAAGCTCTCACAAAACATATTTCAATTAATTATGCTGTCGTCTTAAAACAACGTTTTCGAAAGAAACAAAAAGTATTTTTTTTATTTACAGTAAAGTGAAAAGGAAAGATTTGAACATATTTTTTTCTATACATGCAGCTCTGCTTTTTACTAGGTGGTCGAATACGGAAAAAGTTTAAAGAAATACGAAAATTGTTTTAAATTCTTTGATTTAATCCCTTCCGGTACTTTTCAAGTTATATTTTTAAGGAGCAGACAAATGCATATACATGTTTATAAATCTATGCGTTCTTTATAAACTTGTGAATTCAGGCAGAAACCAAACAAGAAATATCATTTTGAAAAAAATCTGTAGCTTTCCGGACAAAACTAATTTCAGATTTAAAATCTCCACTCCCGAATCAGGAAAGATCAAGTACTTCCTTGTATGATTGCGTAAAACAACTTATTCCCCATTGTAGTTATTTAGTAAGACCGTTTGTTTCCTCGATCTTATTTAATCAGCTTTTAATTTTTCTGGAATTTGGCTATCTTGATATTTCTTACATAAATTTGTAACCTATATTATTAGCGTGTGGTTTTTCTTACTGCAACGGAGTAAATTAGATTTTTCATAGATCACATATTTAAATACCGAAAGCTAACCAGGGAAGGCTATGCCTTCTTCCATGACCTTTTTCCTCAAGGCTTACATTACTCACGGTTCAGTTTTCAATCTTTTTATTGACAAAAAAATCCAATTAAAAAGTGGTAAGGTTCGAATTTTAATATGGAGGAATGCCAACTAACTTTGCTCAGTCAACGCCTCCTATAACTGAAAACCTTCACACGGTTTTTTATAGGTAGTCCGATCAGACCACTGTGAAGGATACCCACTTACTGAACGAGTCATTTAATACAGAATATAGTTAAAACAATAAAGTAGTAGTAAATATATGACTGAAAATTTATTTTATTTATAAATATTACTGGTTTGTCTTATTCACTTGTCAACCACTACAGATTCAATTCTCAAATATATATGATACATTTCTCTCAATTACTTTTATAAAAGGTTTTGGGTTCATGTTCACAACTGGTTCACTATTTAAACAGTCTGCGCGGACTACTTATAAAAGACCGTGATGAGGCTTTTTGATATAGGAGGAGATGCTTTAGAACGGAGACACTCACTTCCTACGAGCAGGAACTCATGGAATAAAAGCAAGCAAGGAGTCTACGTTGTCCCGTGGAACCTGAATCGACCACGACCATGGAAGCGGAAAAGTCAAATCTGCCTGAAAAAACGACGGAACCCACAGAAACTGTTTCTTCCTGCGAGCCTCAACTAGAAACTACCCAAATCGAGCCATCTACTGAGATAAGTGTAGAAAAGGAGCCTGCTCCTAAAGTTTCCTCCCCCGAAAAACCGTTTAAGAAAAAAAAGATGAGCCGAAATGTCAGCGGAAACCAGGAGACCATTTCTACCCGTCTTGAGTCAACACCTGAGATCACTTCATCCAAACCTGAATTGAGGTACTTCAGTTGTGATATTTCTTTTTGATGATTTGCAGTTTTGAATAGATAATTGGAAGATTCTGTTTGAAAGATTGCAGGAAAATAATTTGATGAGGCCAGGTGGTAAGTTAAGTTGCATAAGTTTCAATATTGCACCAGTATGTCAGATTTTATCTAAAGCTTTTGTCTTGAGATGTCTATCATCAAAAATGCTATTGTTTCTTTGGTAATGAGAGCTCTGCCTGTATAGTCTATTAAGCGAAGTAGTTGTTTTGTGGTGTCCAGTTTTTGGCGTAATCTGAACTGCTCGTCGGGAAAAGCTGTAAGTAGTGGCTTGATTCTATTGTATATGGCAGCAGGAAAAACAGCAGGTTAATAATGTAGGATATAAATTTATGTAAGAAATAACATGGTTGGCAAATTCCAGGAAAAATTAAAAACTGGTTACAAATGATCTGGGAAACAAAAGGGTTTACTTAATTACTTACAATGGGGAATAAGTTTTTTGTTGCAATCATACAAATACTTGACCGCACCTTACTTGAGTGAGTGGATTTCAAATCTGAAACTAGTCTCGCTCGGAATGTTACAGATTTTTCTTAAAATAATATTTTATGTTTAGTTTTTGTATGAATTCACAAGCTCATAAAGAAAGCATAGGTTTATACACCTGTATATATACTTATCTGCTCATTTAAAAATATAACTTAAGAAGTACCGGAATGGATAAAATCACAGAATTGAAAGCAATTTTCGTATTTCTTCCAACTTTTTAGTGTTCGACCACCTAGTAAAAAGCTAAGTTGTATGCATAGAGCGAATATATGTTCAAATCTTCCAATTTCACTTTACTGTGAATAAAAAAAATGCTTTTTGTGTCATTCGAAAACCATGTTTGTAAATGACATAATAATTCATTGAGATATGCTTTGTGAGAGCTTTGTATAGCGCAGCGATATTCCTTTCTTTGGGCGTATAATTTATTCTTACTTGTTATGTCCTTGTCCTAGTATTGAGCTTTATCTGGATATCAGGGCCACGAAGTGGCCCTTATCCCCTTTCATCATGTATTTGTGTTCAGTTTGTCTGTGAACAAGTCTTTGTGGTTAGCAGACGGGGAGGTTGCTCCATCTGGTTCATAGATACAATCTTCTTCGCATTTTTCAAAGGAATTTACAAAAGTGATAGTGGAAAAATAGCATCCAAAACTTGAAAAATTTGAGTTTATTTTTAGAACATATTAGAGTTTCCAGAGTCTAATAATTACTCAGCTTCTCACCACGTGGTAACTGCAACAATGAGATAATTTTAGTTTCTTTTCCATTCATTTGTAAGTATCTGTACAGTGGAAAAAGACTGTAAATCTAATTTTTTAAAACAAAAGGCATTAATACTACAACCTATATAATGCTAACATGAAGAAAATGCGCATGAAGCACAGCTAATTCGTATTCCTCCATTTGTATATTCGAACTTTATTCGAACCACTTTTTATTTGGATTTTAGTATCAATAAAAGAAATTGAGAACCATTCTTTTCAGAGATAACGGGGATAGTATGCTCATGGAAGAAGGCTTAGCCTTCGTTCTTTAATATCAGATCTGTAAACAGTCAAATTTATTCCTGTGTAATAGGAGGAACCGCACGTTAATAATCTAGGATATAAATTTATGTAAGAAAGAAGATGGTAGACAAATTCCAGGAAAAATTAAAAACTGGTTGAAAATGTTCTGGGAAACAAAAGGTATACTTACCTACCTACGATGGGGAATAAGTTTTTTGTTGCAATCATACAAGTACTTGATCTTACCTAATTGGAGTGTGGGGATTTCAAATCTGAAATTAGTTTCTTTCTAAAAGCTACAGATTTTTTTCAAAATGATATTTTCAGTTTCGTTTTTGCCTGAATTGACAAGTTCGCAGAGTATTAATCTAGGATAAAAAAGATAAAATACCATAATAAGTATGGAGAATAGCATCTAAATCTCTCTAAATCGTTGTTAATGTGAAGAACATCTAAGATTTACCAGGACCTAAGAATTACTCAGCGTCTCACAACTAGGTAACTAGGTGGCAAATTGTAAATAAATTTCTTTCACTTATTTGTAAGTAGCGTCAAAAAAAAATTATTATAACTTATTAAACAAAAAATCACTTAACAGAGATGCCAACTGCTCCGGACACGTCAAAATAATTTTTTAAAAAAACGGTAAATAAATACAAAGTAAATTTTGCAACTTTTTGACTATTTTCCTTGCTTTTTAAAGGGTATAGCATGACAGAAGTACTGGTGCTGGATGCTGGATATTGGGGTTATCTCGGCGTTTGGCGCGAAGAGCCACCAACTGATTCATCGAATCTGTTTTGTCGTATTCTAGGAGGTCCTAAATGTCATTGAAGTTGTAGAAGGTTGTAGCAACAAATCAAGTCCTTAAACAAGTAAATCTTGAGTTTTGAAGTGAAAATCATCTTTGGAATGGGGAGATCCCTTTGAGTAGAATTGTATGATAAACTTAATAGTATTTTGATAGTATGCAGTCTGAGCATAAAAAGGCGGTAATTGGGCTGAAATTCGAATTATCACGGATTATATCAATATCGAACAACTTATTGAAATCTGATGACAGAAGTACTAAAAAGTGGTGAATTATATAAACCTACGAATTATTTAGAAATAGTGGTGGATAAAAATCAAGTAAATTGAATTTATTAAACCAAGAATCACAATTGATAAAGTACCACTTTAAAATATATATTTACTGTCCGGAACAAGTTGGCATCTCTGATTTAATCAAATCTGTAGATTATTAACATTAAGATAAATCGCACAAAGCAAAGTTAGTTGGCATTCCTCCATATTAAAATTCTGACCTTACCACTTTTTAATTGAATTTTAGTGTCAATAAAAGAAATTGAGAAATTGAGAATGCACGGATAAAATGACTTAGCTCAAATACACTCATGGAAGAAGGCTGAACCTTTTCAGAGTAGCTTTCGGTATTTAAATATGAGACCTTGTAAACCGTCTAAATTACAGGTATACCAACTTGCTCCAGGCAGCAAATATACATTCTAAAATGGTAGTCTATCAATTGTGGTTCTTGGTTTAATAAATTCAATTTACTAGATTTTTATCTACCACTATTTCTTAATAATTCATAGGCTCATATAATTCACCACTTTATAGTACTTCTGTCACCCTGTAGGGTCCCATCTGGGCAAGCTGTAGGCCTATTAATTTCAGAACGATGAGCAACCCGGCACGAGCGGTGGACTACCGGGACGGCCGGGTCGTCGTACTAACAGAGAACCACAGATGTAAATACTGTAAATAATGTATATATTTCCCCTCAATTATCCAGACTTGTACAAAAATTTTATTGTGCATAATTTATAATTTTTAATTTCTCTATTCAATTGTATTTTACTTATCCAATTTATTTTCAATATTCATGTCTTGAGCTGCTATTGCAGACACTATAAGCCGCCAACTGCCTTGTTCTCCTTCACTATCCTTTCCAATGCCAATTATATCAGTCGCCCTAGGGCATAATATATCAGATGAAGAGGTCAAGTGCCCGCTCACGCGGGCAGGTACCTCACCAAATTCCAGATCGTCGTAGTACTTCTGTCATGCTAGACCTTTTAAAAAGCAATAAAAAATTATCAAATATTTGCAAATTTACTTTGCACTTATTTACCGTTTCTTTAATTATTTTGGCGTGCCCGGAGCAGTTGGCATCTCTGAAATTACTCCGTTGCAGTAAGGAAAACCACAGGTTAAAAATCTAGGATATAAATTTATGTAAGAAATATCAAGATTGCCAATTTCCTGGAAAAATTAAAAACTGGTTGAAAATGGCCGAGGAAACAAAAGGTCTTACTAAATTACTACAATGGGGAATAAGTTGTTTCTCGGAATCATACAAGTACTTGACCATACCTGATTCGGGAGTGGAGATTTTAAATCTGAAATTAGTTTTGTTCGGAAAGCTACAGATTTTTTTCAAAATATTTTTTGTTTGGTTTCTGCCTGAATTCTAAAATTTATAAAGAACGCATAGGTTTATAAACATGTATATGCATTTGTCTGCTCCTTAAAAATATAACTTAAAAAGTACCGGAAAGGATTAAATCAAAGAATTTAAAACAATTTTCGTATTTCTTCCAACTCTTTCCGTATTCGACCATCTCGTAAAAAGCAACGTTGCATGCTTAGAAAAAAATATGTTCAAATCTTTCATTTTCCTTTTATTGTAAATAAAAGAAATGCTTTTTGAGTCGTTCGAAAACGTTGTTTTTAGACGACAGCATAATTAATTGATATATGCTTTGTGAGAACTTTGCATCGTGTAGCGATGTTTCTTTCTTTCGGCTTGTAATTTATTCCTACTTGTTAAATCCATGTTCTAATATTAGGCTTTATCTGAGAACCTAGGCCTTGAAGCTGCCCTCTTCCTTTTCAACATGTATTTGTGTTCAATTTGTCTTTGAACTATTCTTTGAACAAGTCTTTGTGGTTAGCAGACAGTGAGGTTGCTCCCACTTGTTCAGAGATACAGTCTTCTTCGATTTCTGGAAAGGATTTTACAAAAGTGGTAGTGGAAAAAGAAGGATCTAAAACTTGAAAAATTTGTGTTTATTTTTAGAACATCTTAGAGTTTCCCGAGTCTTAGAATTACTCAGCTTCATTAGATTGTCTTTTATGTATTTCCGGACAAACCATGACTGCTCCGCATTTGGACACAAGCTCTGCACTAAAATACTTTGACTGTATTGTTAAGAAGTACTGGAGAACTAGAAGTCTAATGACCTAATAGTCAAAGGAATTTGCCTAATAATAATAGAATTTCTCAGCTTCTCACCACGAGGTAACTGCAACAAGGGGCAGCTTTTAGTTTCTTTTCCATTCATCCGTACAGTGAAAAAAACTGTAAATCTCATTTACTAAAACAAAAAACATATATACTGCAACCTATATAATGGTAACATTAAGAAAATTCACATTAAGCGCAGCTAGCTGGTATTCCTCCATTTGTAGATTCGAATTTTATTGGAACCACTTTTTAATTGGATATTAGTGTCAATAAAAGAAATTGAGAATCAACTAATTCAAAATTAACGTCATTAACTTCATCATAAAGCCTTTATGTCATGCGTCAATCTTCAATTGGATCATTCATAGCATGTGAGTACTTTGCACTTTGTTCTTATTCGTTCGCCCAAGTTCTTGATCATCAATCAACGTTTCTCGCCGTCATCTGGAGGTCTGCGACTATGTCAACCCAACGATGTGCCCGTGGTGAGAAGCGACGAATCAAAAGGTCCGTGCGGCAACCCCCACAGCTCCGTGATCCGTCATTGAGCCATTACAGTATAAAAGAAATTGATCGGAAATTTGCTACTCGTGCTGCCCTTCTTAAACTAGTGAAGGAGAATAATACCTTTAACCCGGAGACACTTACTTCCTACGAGCAGGAATTCATCAAATTAAAGCAACCAAGGAGTCCACTTTGTCCTGTGGAACCTGAATCGACCACGCCCATGGAAGCGGAAAAGTCAAATCTGCCTGAAAAGACGACGGAATCCACAGAAACTGTTTCTTCCTGCTAGTCTCAACTAGAAACTACCCAAATCGAGCCATCTACTGAGATAAGTGTAGAAAAGGAGCCTGTTCCTAAAGTTTCCTCCCCGAAAGACCTAGGAAGAAAAAAAGAGAAAAACCAAAATGCCAGCGGAAACCAGGAGACCATTTCTACCCATCCAAGTCAACATCTGAGATCACTTCACCCAAACCTGAATTGACGGTGCCTTCTCCACCGACCAAGAACAATTACCTCCCTAGAAAACTTAAATTTCTCGCGCGAGGCCTTTCAGTAGATATCCGAACGGAAGAACTTCGAAAGATATAGAGGACAATGGTCGACGACCCATCAAGATAGAGCAACTAAGAAAGAGGCATGACAACGGATACAAGCTCCTCCCCCTTTATCTAGTGATACTCCGTGACTTCCTAGAACATCGGGACTTTATTTTCACAAATAATCTGCTGTCCTGTCCAGTCCAAATCGAGAAATTTAACGTAGGGCGTTACGCCATCCAATGCTACAAGTGCCAGAAATTTGGACATACACAGAAACCATGCTCAAGTGATCCAGCCTGCATGAAATGTGCAGGAGCACATTTTACCTACCAGTGCGAGTAGCCTCTCTCCCTTCTGGTCAAATGCATCAATTGTCAAGGCGATCACCTGGCCTGTTTTACCGGCTGTGGTGCTCGGCAGAGGCGAAATCATCGCACGTTCATGCGTAAACCACAAGATGCCCCCAGTAGTACAGTGAAGTTCCTAAGGATCATCAAAGAACTTCAGGAACTTTTGAAAGACGAGAAAGTCATCTCATTACTCATCTCCCTGCTCCCAGCCCTAAAGACGTAGAGCAGGAGCCTCACCTTCAAACCTGCTACATCTTACCCATGATGCCTTTCATTATTTAATCACATTTCAGGTTCTTTTCAGAACCACCAATACAACTTTCCTATGTGCGTCCCTTTGGGATATTTCATGATGAATGGGATAGGGGCCATTTAGGCCTCAGATGCCCAGTTCTACAACAACGAACGAACGATCTTTAAAAATTAAAAGCAGGGAAAGTTTGCTCATGGACGATGGTGTAACCTATTCGAGTTAGCTTTCGGTATTTAAATATCAGATCTTTAAACAGTCAAAATTACTCCTGTCCAGTAGGAAAAACTTCTTTTAATTTTTGAGCTGGGCACCTGGGCCGAGCAGCGGCCCCTATTCATCTGACGTGTTTATTTTGATAATTGTCTTAGGATTTTAAGATCAGCAGTCTATGTGGTGGCTGTTAGCATTTTCGAGTGATTGTCTTTTAATGTACGATTCTTGGTGTTTGAAGTCTAAGCTAAAGTAGTATGTAACAGAAGGAACTATCCAAATAGAATAAACATTTTTCGCAAACACGCTGTCCAGTAGGCAAAACCACAGGTTAATGTTCTGAGATTAACATTTATGTAAGAAATATCAGGGAAGCCAAATTCCAGAAAAATTTAAAAACTGGTCGAATATGATTTAGGAAACAAAAGGTATTACTTAATTACAAAACGGGGAATATGTTTTTTGTTTCAATCATATACTTAGCTTAACCTAATTCGGGAGTAGGGATTTTAAATCTGAGATTAGTTTCGTTCGGAGAGCAACAGTATTTTTCAAAGTGATATTAAGTTTGTTTTCTCCCTTAATTCACAAGTTCATAAATAAAGCATAGATTTATAAATATGTATGTACACAAGTTTGTTCCTTAAAAATATAACTTAAAAAGTACCGGAAAGAGTTAAATCAAATAATTTCAAACCATTTTCGTAATTTTCCAACTTTTTCCATATTCGAAGCCAAGTTGCATGCATAGAACAAAAAAAGTTTCAAATCTTTCAATTTCACTATAGTTAGAATAAAAGAAATGCTTTTTGTGTCGTTCGAAAACCATGTTTGCAGACGGTAGTATAATTCATTGAGATTTGCCTTCTGTCTTCAAATATGAGAGCTTTGTATCGTGTAGCGATGTTCTTTTCTTTCGGCGTATAATTCCTTCCTACTTGTTAAGTCCTAGTCCTAGTATTGAGCTTTATCTGGGCACCTGGGCCACGAAGCGGCCCTTATCCCTTTCTTCATGTATTTGTGATCAGTTTGTCTTAAGTCTTTGTGGTTAGCAGACAGTGAGGTTGCTCCCACTTGTTCAGCTATACAATCTTCTTAGTTTTCTCCAACAAATTTTACGAAAGTGGTGATGGAAAGAATAGCATTTATAAGTTCAAAAATTTAGGGTTATTTTTAGAGCATCATAGAGTTTTCAGAGTCCTCGAAATACTCAGCTTCTTACCACGAGCTAACTGCAACACGGGGATTATTTTCAGTTTCTTTTCCATTCATTTGTAAGTTTCTGTACCGTGACAAAAAAACTGCAAATCTAATTTATTAAAACAAAAAGTTTTTATACCACAGCCTATATAATGCTCACATTAAGAAAATTCGCACTAAGTACAGCTATTTGGGCATCCCTCTATTTGTATATTCGAACTTTATTCGAACCACTTTTTAATTGTATTTTAGTGTCAATAAAGGAAATTGAGGACCAACTGTCACAGGCAAAGTGCAGACTAAGGCTCATGGAAGAAGGCGTAACCTATTCGGGTTAACTTTCGGTATTTAAATATAAGATTTATTAACAGCCATAATTGTAGTAGAAATTTTAAGGACAGCAGTCTCTGTGGTGGCTGTTAGTGGGATTCAAGCACCTTGTTTGAGTAAATTACAATAATGGAAATATACGAAGCAACTTGCTTTGAACTATGTGTGGCTCTAAATATAGTTTGGGTCAACATGGGGAAATGCTTGATCAAGTTTTCAGTATTGTTTTTAAATTTGATCCTATGAATGGATCTATGATTAATTATTTATTTTGATATTTGTGATATGAGGCGTCGGATGTGAAGTGAGCAGCTATTGGTCTTCATTTTATAACTTTCTTACAATTTTCAAAATTGAATATCCGGTTGAAGTTCACTGTATTGCATTTTATGGCCTTGTCATAGAAATCTGCATTTAATTTGTAGATATATTCTGATAAGGTCGGGATCTTGTAATCTTTGTGAATATTTGTATTTCTGATGAACTATTTGGCGCGGGTGATTTTTCTGAGTATCTTGTTCTTGCATTGGTTGAGTTTTTTCATTAGATGTTCCCGTATGGTTGTCCAGGCAGGTGAGGCATAGGTGAGAATTGGTCTTATCATTGATGTATATAGTAGTTTTCTTAGTTTTAATGAGACATTCAGGTTATAGACGAGTGGTTGTATTGTTCTTGTTGCTGCGTTTGCTTTGTCTATTATATTTTTGTTATGGTAGTTTCAGATATGCTTGCTGCGTAATAAAAGGAGGAGGTGGTTTACTTTTTTAACTAGTGGTATTTGGATATTGAACAGTTTTGGTTTGCATTGTGGTAGTATTTCTATTCTTCTTTACTGTATGATTAGGTTTTGAGATTTGTCTGCATTTACAGCTGCTTTCCATTTAACGTACCACTCTTCTAGTTCATGAATTTGATCCTGTAGTTTCTGTAATGCTGTATTTAGATTTCTTGATTTGATGATGATTCCTGTGTCGACAGCATAAAAATCTGTAATACTATTGTAATCTATACTATAAACTGGAAAATCATAAGTGCATAAAATATATAGAATTGATCCAAAAATACTGCCCTGAGGTACTTCAGTTGTGATATTTCTTTTTGATGATTTGCGGTTTTTAATGGATAATTGGAAAGATCTGCTTGAAAGATAGCAGGAAAATAATTTGATGAGGCCTGGTGGAAAGTTAAGTTGCTTAAGTTTCAATATTGTACCAGTATGCCAGATTTTATCAAAAGCTTTCGTCTAGAGATGTCTATCATTAAAAATGCTATTGCTTCTTTGTTAATGAGAGCTCTGCCTGTATAGTCTATTAAGCGAAGTAGTTGTATTGTGGTGTCCACTTTTTGGCGTAATCCGAACTGCTCGTCGGGAAGGCCTGTATGTAGTGGGTTGATTCTATTGTACATGGCAGCAGGAAAAACTTACTTTACTTTTATTTACAAAAATTGGGCGCCTGGGCCTTTTAACGGCCCCTATCCCATACATCTAGAAATTTACAGAAAATTTATAGTAATAACATTTTGAATTTAGCAGTCGATGTGGTAGCTAATAGAAAAACAAGCACTTTGCTTGAGTAAATATAACATTTGAATATCTGATTCATCGAATCTAAGTTGATATATATAAATATAAACATAATTTGACATATATATACGTAAGTTGACATAAATAAATATTAACATAAATTGATACATATTTCACTAATTAAATTTCTATATTTTAACTAGCACATATTTAATTATGACATACATTGAAGTTCATTCGAATACATTGTGGTAGCCAAAAAAAAAAATCAAGCCGTTCGCTTGTGAAATAATAAAACAATGAAAAATTCAATATGACAAATTGACGTTTTTACATAACATTAGAAATATTGATTGTAGACTTTAATTTAAAATAAAGATATAACATGATTTGATATGTACAATAATTGATTTTTGAAAAATGAAGAACATAATTGATGAATATAGATAAATTATACCTTGATTCATGATAAAATAACATATTTGGAGAAAATGCAGTAAATATATTTTATTAGAGAAATATTGTTCCTTAAATACAATAGAATTTGCAAAAGAATTTAACGTGCATAAGTTGATAAATACATATGCATTAATTGGCTATATTTTCAGAAAATAAAATTTGATGTAATTTAATTTAACATAAGTAAAAGTCTACTGTGAAAAGTTCAGTGAATTTAACTTGAGAGTCTTGGAAATAAAAATAGAACTCACTGTGATTGAGATGTTTCCCCGATGATATCCCGCAGAAGACGTAGCACTTCTTCATTTTTGAGCAATTCCTGTAATTCTTTGATTAATGACACTAATCGGTGAGCAAGTTTAGGCGTTGAATTTGATGTTGCTCGAGGGCTCCTTCTGCTGGGGCGGGTCTCGCACCCAGTATAGTTGGCTGTGTGGTTTTTGTAACAATTACAGCATTTTGGAGGTGTTGTTCTGTCTTTGTTGCATTCATGAGACCTGTGGTTTTCAGCGCATTTTACACACCTTGCAGGCGCATTGCAGTGGCTTTGCGTATGTCCATAATTTTGGCAGTTGTAACATTGTGTAGGTCCTCGACCTCCTCGAAATCTTTCGATTTTGATCGGAATCTGCTGTATGTTGTTGACTTCGAATATTCTTTGGTGATTCGCCGTTGATGTTAGGATTATGAGAAAGAGTGGAAGGAGCCGATAGGCCTCTCCCATTCTCTTCTTAAACTGCACTATTTTAAAGGTTTCAACGTTGTTTTTCTGTAATTCTGTATTGATGGCATCTGTATCAAAGTCCACAGGCAGGCCACGGACCAAAACCTTAATAAATCTAGCTTGCGGTGTTATTTCAGGTTTGCTGGGCGGATCCCGTACTTTGTCGGTATCCTCCTTAGGTTTTGTTGTCGGCAAGATAGTGACGTCATGTGTTGAGTTATGTTGGCTAGAAGAAGGACAGCTGTTTGTAGACATGAGTGTAGAGTTATCTACAATTGTTTTGACTGCATTTTGCTTTTTCTTCTTCTTTTTTCTTTTCTTTGCTGGTGGTTCTGTATTATTGTTAATATTGATGTCCGTGTCAGTTTCTGTATTTGGTGTTGTATTCAGGTTTTCATCTTTATTTTCCATGGTTATGTCGCCAGTGCTTGGATTAGTTTCAGTCATTATTGATTCGACTTGAATGGATTTTTTATTCATCTCCTTGTTTTCTTCTGCTTGAATTTTCCTCTTCCATCTGACGTGATAAGCTGCATTTGTCAGTTTTAGGAAGTAATTGTATTCGTAGTCTCCAGGGTAACTTGATCTTATTTGAATGAGCAGTTTGCTAAATAATTTATCTAAACGAATCAGCTCCTCTGTATCAAACTGAGTGTAAAACTCTACGAGATCGTCAATATGTTCATGTTCAACTGGTGAAAAGTATTTTTTTGATATCCCACAGATAGCAATGATTTCTTCTAATGACGTGGATTCTTTACAATGCGACGGTGAATTACGACCAGAGAATGAGACCTTTCCACCACGAGCTGTTTTATGATACGGCATGACTTGAAAAAACAAAATGGCGGGCTCAAAATCCAGACATCAAAATGGCTAGTTGACAGTATTATCTCTCCCTACTCCAGAATCTGACGAGATCAAAATCAGTATCACTCACCTCGTAAAGTTCAGGATAATCAGCATCAATTCACCATAACCGGCATCACAAGGGAGAAGAGGACATCAGTAGAGCATCACCTTTGAATCTCAAAAAAAGCAGCAAGAAAAACGGCAGGTTAATAATGTAGAATATAAATTTATGTAAGAAATGTCACGGTAGACAAATTCCAGGAAAAATTAAAAACTGGTTAAAAATGACCTGGGAAACAAAAGGGTTTGCTTATTTACTTACAATGGGGAACAAGTTTTTTTGTTGCAATCGTACAAGTACTTGACCATACCTAATTCGAGTGAGGGGATTTCAAATTTGAAATTAGTTTCATTCGGAGAGATGCAGATTTTTTTCAAAATTATATTTTTGTTTAGTTTTATCCTGAATTCACAAGTTTATTAAGAAAGCATAGGTTTATAAACATGCATATACACTTGTCTGCTCCTTTAAAAATATAACTTAAGAAGTACCGGAAATTGCTAAATCACAGAGTTTAAAACAATTTTCGTATTACTTTCAACTTTTTCCGTATTTGATCACGTAGTAAAAAGTCAAGTTGAACAGATATAGAACAAATATATGTTCAAATCTTTCAATTTCACTTTAGTGTGAATAAAGCCATACTGCTTCGAATTCGGACACGTGCTCTGCTCTAAAAGAGTTTGACTGTACTGTTAAGAAGTACTGGAGAACTAGAAGCTTAATGTCCTAATAGTCAATGGCTGGCATTTGTTTGATAATAATAGAATTCTCAGCTTCTCACCACGAGGTAACTGCAACAAGGGGGCAATTTTTAGTTTCTTTTCCATTCATTTGTAAGTAGCTTTATAGTAAAAAAACTGTAAATCTAATTTATTAAAACAAAAAGCATTTATACTACAACCTATTTAATGCTACCAATAAGAAAATTCGCATTAAGCGCAACTAGTTGGTATTCCACCATTTGTATATTCGAACTTTATTCGAACCACTTTTTAATAGGATTTTAGTGTCAATAAAAGTAATTGAGAACCAACTCTCACAGTACCAAAAGCAGGGAAAATTTTGCTCATGGAAGAAGGCATAACCTATTTGGTGTTAGTCTTCAGTATTTAAATATCAGATCTATAATCAGTCAAAATTACTCCTGTGCATCAGGAAAAACAGCAGGTTAATAATCTAGGATATAAATTTATGGAAGAAATATCACGATAGACAAATTCCGGGAAAAAGTAAAAACTGGTTGAAAATGATCTGGGAAACAAAAGGTTTTACTTGACTACCTACGATGGGGAATAAGTTTTTTGTTGCAATCATATTAGTACTTGACCTTACCTAATTCGAGTGAGGGGATTTCAAATCTGAAATTAGTTTCTAGAACTAGATTCGCTCAGAAAGCTACAGATTTTTTTCATATACTTTCAGTTTAGTTTTTGCCTGAATTCACAAGTTCATAAGGAAAGCATAGGTTTATATATGTGTATGTACACTTATCTGCTCATTTAAAAATATAACTTAAAAAGTACCGTAAAGGGTAAAATCACAGAATTTAAAACATATTTCGTATTTATTCCAACTTTTTCGGTATTAGGCCACCTAGTTGAAAGCCAACTTGCATGCGTAGAGCAAAAATATGTTCAAATCTTTCAATTTCACTTTAGTGTGAATAAAAGAAATGCTTTTTGTGCCACTCGAAAACCTTATTTGTAGACGAAAGTATAATTCATTTAGATATGCTTCGTGAGAGCTTTGTATCCTGTAGCGCTGTTCCTTTCTTTCTTCGTATAATTTATTCCTACTTGTTTAGTACTTGTCCTAGTATTGAGCTTTATTTGGGCTCATACGCCGCGAAGTAGCCCTTACCCCTTTCATCATGTATTTGTGTTCAGTATGTCTTTGAACTTGTCCTTTAACAAGTCTTTGTGGCTAGTAGACAGTGAGGTTGCTCTTACTTGTTCAGAGATACAATCTTCTTGGTATTTTACAAATGTGGTACTGGAAAAAATAGCATCTAAAACGTGAAAAAATCGGATTTATTTTTTGTGCATCTTAGAATTTCCAAAGTCTTAGAATTACACAGCTTCTCACCACGAAGTAAGAGCAACAAGGGGGCAATTTTTAGCTTCTTTTCTATTCCCTTGAAAGTAGCTGTGCAGTGAAAAAAAAACCGTAAAACTAATTTATTAAAACAAAAAGCATTTATACTACAACCTATATAATGCTAACATTAAGAAAATTCACATTAACACATTCACGCCGGGGTGACCCACCGGTGGGTCACGCTATATTGTCTTATCTTGGGGGCGCACCAGAGTAAAAACTGGTAAGAAATAAATTTCATTTTTCAGTTTTTTTTTCGGGAATAAAAAAAATCCATAACTACCAATTGCTTTTAACGGATGCAATTTTTATATTGAATTGCTTCTTCGCCGTGATAAATTTACTTACAGTTAATTGTTATTGTTGAGAATAGATTAACTCCTCCCAAATATTATCTAATATTGAAATAGTTCTTCTACCAGTATTTTAACTTTTCCCTGAGTGAATGTGTTAAGCACGTCTAGTTGGTATCCCTCTATTTGTTTATTCGAACCACTTTTTAATTGGATTTTAGTGTCAATGAAAGAAATTGAGAACCAACTCGCACACATGACTGTAACTAGAGGATTTCGCTCGTAGAAGAAGGCGTAACCTATTCAGGTTAGCTTTCGGTATTTAAATATTAGATCTGTAAACTGTCCAAATTTCTCCGGTGCAGTAGGGAAAACCACTGGTTGATAATCTAAGATATAAATTTATGTAAAAAATATATATATCAGGTTAACCAAATTCCCGTAAAAATTAAAATGTAGTTAAACAATTATCTGGGAAACAAAAGTTTTACTTGACTACCTAGGATGGGGAATAAGTTTTCGTTGCAATCATACGAGTACTTGACCTTACCTAATTTGGGTGTGGGGATTTCAAATCTGAAATTAGTTTAGTTCGGAAAGATACAGATTTTTTTCAAAATGATATTTTTAGTTTAGTTTTTGCCTGAGTTCACAAGTTTATTTAAGAAAGCATAGGTTTATAATCATGTATATGGGTGATTCTTTGGAAACTTGACAATTCGGACCAAGAAATTTCTTCAAATTTAAAGTCTTCAAAATAATCTAAATTTTTTTTTTGTATGCTTATTTAATTATATTTATTAATATCTTACAGACAGCAGTGTAGTTTATTGACATTTGCACAAGAAAAAAAAATAATAAAATAGAAATTCACCAAATCTTGAATGCCAGGAAAATGACATATTAGCTTAGAAGTTTAAAAAACAGTCATTTTAAGCTAATAGTAATGAAACTTATGTTAGCTTTATGTTAGATAGACCATAAATTGCTTAAATTAATTCTTTTTATCCCCTGTAGAAAGAATCAAGAATGTTTTTGTTGCTGATATGTACAGAATAAAATTGTGTATAATAATCAATCATTAAATAAATAAATAACTTTGATCACATTCAAGCATATTGCAATCATACATAAACTTGGTTTTGTTACAATCATACAAGTACTTGGCCTTACCTAATTCGGGAGTGGGGATTTTAAATCTAAAATTTGTTTTACTCTTAAAGCTACAGAGTTTTTTTCCAAAATGAAATTTTTCGTTTAGTTTTTGTCTGAATGAACAAGTTCATAAAGAACGTATAGGTTTCCTTCCTCACTGGCTCGACAGCCCAGGATGGGCCTTGGCCTTCTCCAGTAGTTTTTTCCAAGCTGTCCTTCTTTTGGCAATGGACTTCCAATTCTTTATTTTTAATATAGATAAATCTTTCTCCAGGGTATCTAGCCATCTGAGATTTGGCCTGCCCCTTCTACGTGTTCCTGTCGGCCGGGCATCAAAAATCTTTTTCACAATACGGTCTTCTTCCATTCTTACTAAGTGGCCTGCCCATTTTATCTTTTGGACCTTAATGAATCTTATGATGTCTGGTTCATTATATGATCGATAGAGTTCTAAATTTGATCTTCTTAACCACTGACCGTTTTTATTAATTCCTCCAAAAATGCACCGTAATATCTTTCTCTCAAATATGCTCAGCATTTCTTCATCTGCACGAGTCAATGTCCATGTTTCACAAGCATATGTTAAAACTGACCTAATGAGGCCTTTAAATAATAACAGCTTTGTTTTTCTCTTGATTACATTTGATCTTAAAAACTTTCTTAATCCATAAAGGCACCTATTTGNAATTGTCAAATAAATTCGTAATATATAAATTCGTGGAAAAAAGCGCTTTCGACAAAATACTAAAATAGAGATCTATCGACAAAGACTACTCACTTCTGCCTAGCCTAATAGTATGAGATTGCCGCAGCTGATAGGGTGAATTTCGGAAGAGATCACATTTGGTGAGAATGCTCTCTCTGGTTATTTCAGTCTCCGTTTTTAAAAGAGCTATATGTTGAGCCACCTCAGCTAGATTTGGCATGTGACATTTTTAGCGGCAATCATTGGTCTATTTTCTAGCGTTGCCATTCGGGGAGTGGCTTTTTTTTTGGCTTGAGGCTTTTTTTTTTTGTCACCGTGTAAGAGAAATATATATATAGATGGTAGTCTTTCAATGCATGATTCTTAGGGTTTTAAAGGGTTTTATTTTAGGGTTTGATAGCGTTTTTACTCACAACTGCTTCAAAATAGTTTAAAGGCTTATGTAACAGGCCACTTTGCTACTGTCAAACCGTGTTGAGCTTTTTTAAAAAGTTAGCAAAATTAACAGAAAATTAGCTAATTTAAGGTTGTAGTTTTCTACCGTTTTTTAAGAAATTTTGTCGAAACTGGAACATTCACATTGTTTCCAACTCTATATTGTTTCATAAGACAATGTGGATAGACTTTAGGAAGCAAAAGGGATGATTGGTCTCAACCACTTCTTTCCTTTTTTTTTTTTTCCATTAAGAAAGAAGAAGAGTTCTTTGAGGAAAATTTAACATTATTTCATTATTATAACATTATTTAACATATTAACATTATTTCGTTTAACATTTAATTAATTAGTGTACAGGAAAATTTTTTTCAAAATTAGCTCTTGAATTGTATTTAACTTTCATTTAATGTATTATTTCTTTTCAGTGCTTCGACTATTATATTTAATGAGTGCTACAACTTTACTGATACATTTTATTTCCTTTTTTACAGAAATTGCATCATTTTCGTCAAAAAAAAGGATAAAATAATAGTATTGATGTACTTCTCTAGACAGTATTTTAAATTTTATTTATATTAAATTTATATTATTATTTAATTATAATTGTTTTTTAAAATTATATTTTGTTCTATTTTATATAGAGCATGGAAATGAATGAGAAAAAATCATGTGAATGCGGAGAATTTTTTACTTACATGAACTGATTTTCACGAGTAACACTTTAGTGCTGCCATCTGTAAAATTATTTAAGAAATGAGGAAATTGGCATAGCTTATTTTCTTGTAATCTGTTCACTACGAATTCCAACCACAAAAATTTAAAAATTTTATTCCTGAAACTCATGATAAAAATGAAATATTATCTGTGATATTATGGGTTTTGTTTTCTAGATAAAAGATCAAAACATGAAAAAATTCACCGACTTGAAAAATATGCGTTTTTAGACATAGAGATGGCAGCACTGAACATTAAGAGAATTTATATTATGATATATTTCGTTAAACGAGACTGAGCACAGCTTAATTCAATGGCTAATTTTAATTCAGTTATCGTTTCTTAATGTAACCAAAGTCGTTAGCTTCTTCCTATGGTTCACTAGAGTGATTAAGTTTGCAATTTCTAACGGTAGATATCTTATTAAATATGATTCCTAATTGTTTATATGTATTTTAGTTCAATTCATTTGTTTCTCAAATAAAGATACATAAACAAGCAATCTCTGTCCTTCTTTCGTATTTAGTTAAAAGTCATAATAAATCTGTATTTGCCATTGAGGATTTAATTATGCTCATAACTCTCTGTCCTTTTTTTTTTTTTTTAATGTCTAACTCTAAATTTTTCTCTTTATATTCGCCTGCCTCCTTTTTAGTCCTACCAAATTACAATAATTTTCATCTGTTGCAGCAATTAATCTATGTTTTCTGAGTTATAATCCACAAAATCCACTTTATCAGACTGCTGTCTTTCAGTAAATGAAAATTTCAATATAAAGTATATGCATATTAATATATACCTATAGTTCCAGACGCAGTATTCAATTTTCTTCTGAATGACCGCCTTTACATCTTTCGAACAAATATTATTTCCTTTTTGAAAGAAAGTGTATTATGTTTGAGTCAAAGAAAGATAAAAGAACAGTTTTTACGCCTTGCTCATTATGGCATTCAGTTTATTGTATCCATATTTATTTATTTGTTATTATTATTGTTTTTAAACTTTTACATATTTCGCAGTATGAAAATGTGAATTGAGAATGGCAAAAGAATACGGAGATGCCCAACACCAAAAGCTTAGTGCTGCCCTCTATAAGAATATTTTAAGAACTTAAAATTTTTCATAATTTATTTCAGTTTAATTTGTATGGTTTGAATTCCAACAACAAGTGAATTTACAAGAAACTAGACTTGAAACTGATTATTTAAATTAAGTGCTTCCCACATTTTTTTCTGGAATAAAAAAAAATTCATAATAAGGAATTCATGGAAATCATGGACATTCATGGAAAAAAACTTAATAATGGGAAATATGCGTTCTAGGAAAACAGATGGCAGCACGATTCGTAAAACGTTATTTCAATAAATTTTTTTAATGTAATGACTTACTCATGGTAACTACTTCATTATTTCAGTCTTTAATTTTTGCGTAAAAAGCATATGTTACCTTATTTTAATTATTTTTTTTAAACTAATACACAATGTTATGAAGAGTCACTTAAAAAAACAAAAAAATGAGGATAAATAATAGATTTTAAATTTTATGGATTTTTTACGTCAGTATGAATTGACAATTGTTTGATGGTTATTTTATTCACAATCCTAACCACAAATTATTAAAAATTATTGAAGCAAATATTACCTGTAACCTATAGATAAGCATTTAAAATTTACCCTTATCTCGCCTTCTGAAAGCATCGAAGGAAAATTAATTAACAATTATAAGAATGGAAGTAAAACTATTTCTTTATCAGATTTCTTTACCGAAAATAAGATATTTCCGAACACCAAAAAAATATAAATAAATTGACAATAATTTAAGAGCTTGTTATTACTTTTTAAACTCATCCTAAAATGATATCTAATGTTGTATTAGAATTTTTTTTAATTTTTTTTTTCTTTAAATAATTCTTTAGTCAGTAAAAGAAACATATAATGACACAAGTTACTAAAATCTGTCCCCAAAACTCATCTTCACTTTATAACCATACCTTTTCCGCATTTAAAATTTACCCTTATCTCGCCTACTGAGAACTCTATACCCAAATTGAGAATCATCAAAGGAAAATTAATTAATAGTTATGAGAAAAGAAGCGAAATTATTTCTTTACCAGATTTGCCTACCGAAAATATGATATTCCAGAGCAATAAAATAAATATGACAATAATTTAAGAGCTTGTTATTACTTTTTTAATCTTATCTTATTGTATGTAATGTATTATTAGAATTTTCAAAATTAAAAAAAAAAAGAAAATAATTTGTTAGTCAGTAAAAGAAAGCATACAATAACATAAGCTACGAAAATCTGTCAACTTATTCTTAGAAAACTTATTTTCTCTTAAAAATCATACCTTTTTTTAGCATTTAAAATTTACCCTTATGACACCTATTGAATTTACCCTTATTTATAACTTAAAATTTACCCTTATGTCATCAGTAGATTCGGATATCAGGTAATCAAAATATCGGACAGCACAATATGATCCAAAGATATTTTAATCAGGAGAACGATTGAAAGTTTGAAATTACAAATTTCACTTTTAAATTTCATTTATTCAAAGATTATTCCACGCGTAAAATAATTTTTAAATAGCGTTTATTATTTTTGTTATTTTATTTTGCAATAGTTAAAAAAATACTTGAATTGAAAATTAACTTTTACTTTGGCAATATTTTGGGGTAGACCCGTTTCTATTCCAGCAGGATAACTGCTCCATTCACTCATCATGGCTTGCACAGACCTTCTTTGATGAAATGGGTGCTCAAAAACTGGACAGTCCTTCTCAGAGCCGCGATCTAAATCCCATAGAAATCTTTGGGACGAATTAGAGCGCAGACTACGTAGCCCACCAAATCATGGGCGAGAGGTCTTAGTGGGCAACGGAGTTCCTGTGCACTATGGCACGCACCTCCAATCTAATATATAGTGTAGAAATAAAAAAAATAGGGGGTATGTTAATCTATTAAGGATGGAAATAAATTGGGTAAAAAAATTTGGTGAAAGTCTAGCACGTAAAATCATCATGTTGAATTGTATGACCGGTGTTATCACTAGTACAGTTCAGTTCTTTCACAACTTCATTCTAAAATTTATTGAGAATCAAAAAAGGGGAGGTTACATAAAGAGGGAGTACAGAATGATAACACTGGAAGCAGTGTATTAGTATTCTTGAGTAACATAAATAGAAGGAATAATTTACAATAATCTGAATGATGAATCTGTAATCAGCAGGGTGGTGATAAGTGTAATACAAAAACATAAGAACAGTAAAAATAAAAGTAATTAATAAATGTAATATAAAACTTAAGAGTAGTAAATATAAAAATAAATAATGTACTGATAGCGTTTGGGGTGTAAGAAAGAAAATATTTATAAGATAATAAACAGAACAATATAATTACTATCAGCAATATGTAGTTGGAAATAAAGATCATATTTACAAATATAGATGGCAGCACTATAACTTCTAATGTATTATAATTTTAGTTGATATCATTTATGGTATGGGATGAAGAAGAGTTCATATTATAAATATAATAGACGTAACTGTGGTAACAAAATATTGTTTTGATACGATGGAAAAATATGTACGGAGAGTATCAATAAAAAAAAAGTATAATCATATGGAATTGGGGTAATGGGCATATAAAAAATAATTAAAAGAAAAATGTACACAATATGAGCCGCTCAGAAGCCAATGCGGTTAAGTCCATTTTTTGATATTTTCTGATTTTTGGAAATTTTGATGAAATAAATAATAATCTTCTTAGTTATTAAAGGATTTNTAATGGGGATATAACAAATAATTAAAAGAAAAATATAATAGAAAATATAATAGAAAAATAAAATATAAATATAATAGACGTAACTGTGGTAACAAAATATTGTTTTGATACGATGGAAAAATATGTACAGAGAGTATCAATAAAAAAAAAGTATAATCATATGGAATTGGGGTAATGGGGATATAAAAAATAATTAAAAGAAAAATGTACACAAGTTAATATGATAGCAATATGATAAGTAATACCATACTGGGAACAGAGATGGCACCACTATGGTGTCTGGTTTGTGATTATTTGGAACATGCGTTCCATTTCACCAGGAGAAATAATTATAACAATGTATTCGTGAAGGTATTGATATTTGGGCTAGCATAAATGATAATATGTATAAATTGAGAGAGATAATAATAAAAATTATAAGGCGAGGTGTATTGTGAATTAATTATTAGGGATGATAATATTAAAAATAAAAAAAAANACTCATATGATAGTAATATGATAAGTAATACCATACTGGGAACAGAGATGGCACCACTATGCTGTCTGGTTTGTGATTATTTGGAACATGCATTCCATTTCACCAGGAGAAATAATTATAACATTGTATTCGTGAAGGTATTGATATTTGGACTAGCATAAATGATAATATGTATAAATTGAGAGAGATAATAATAAAAATTATAAGGCGAGGTGTATTGTGAATTAATTATTAGGGGTAATAATATTAAAAATAAAAAATAAAAAAAACTAGTAGTTATGTGGGGGGGAAGACATTTGGGGTATAGAGGATATTAGCTATCAATAAAATGTAAACAAATTAATATGAGAAGTAATATCGTAATGAGAACAGAGAGGGCACTTCAACGGTAGGTGGTTTAATATAACTTGGATCATGCATTCCATAACAGGAGAAATATTAATAAAAAAGTAATCGGGAGGCTATTGTTGATATAGTTGTCATGAATGATAATGAATAAAATAAAAATGAATATAAAAATAAATATATATAAATATAAATAATGGGGAATAGTAATACAGCTTGATGAGTAGAGAATTAATTATTAGGACTTGGACTTGGATATGTAGTTTGTCGAAGTACCTGCCCGCGAATGCGGGCACCTCACTTCTTCGTCTATTTACTGGCCCTAGGGCAACTGAGACTAGTGGCTTTGGTTCAGGGAAAAGAAAAAGAAGTTTACTAACATTGGTTAGCTATCTATAAGGTTAATTACTGGGAAAGTCCCTAAAGTCATTGGCATGTTAAAGAAACAATGAATTGAAAAATAAATATGTACAAGATAATTTACAAGATTGTGAAGTAAGGAAAATTACATTATTATATATCTACATATTGGCATTGTTTATATATCAATTAGTGTGAGCCTCTGATATAACGATGACCCGCTCGTACCGGGTTGCTCATTGTTTTAAGTTTAATAGACCTACAGCTTGCCCGGATGGGACCCAACAGGGTTGCT
Organism: Parasteatoda tepidariorum; assembly: GCF_043381705.1. Taxonomy (NCBI): domain Eukaryota; kingdom Metazoa; phylum Arthropoda; class Arachnida; order Araneae; family Theridiidae; genus Parasteatoda; species Parasteatoda tepidariorum. The sequence continues at coordinate 21,195,146 of NC_092215.1, forward strand.
CCTTCACCGGGTTCGCGGTAGGCCTAGTCATGTCTATGAGTGTTTGTGTCTGTTTTTTAATTGTATGCGGTCTTGAAGTGTTTGGATAAAATCATATCCGATTGTAAAAAGTTTGTGACGGGGTAATGATTTTTGATATCGTGTATCAGTTCTTAGCTGAAGATGAGATTAAAGTTTGAAGTTGTGCTATTCATGGCCGCACTATAGAACCCTGCGCTTAATTTGTTCAGATGTTCATTTATAGTCTCCAGATCTAGATCTCTTCTAAGGGCCTTATTGCTAATGTGCCATGGTGCCCCTGTAATCCTTCGCATGATCTTGTTTTGTATCACTTCAAGCTTATTTATTTGGGTTTTGTTCATGCATCTTCATGCAGGGCTGGCATAAGTAATGATAGGTCGTATGCAGGAAATGTATAGCAGTCTTTTTAGGTTCAACGGTAGTTTTGATTTTGCATTAAATAGTGCTCTGAGGCATGAAAAGGCAGCAAGTGATCTGTTTTTAATTTTCTCAACATGGTCATTCCAGTTAAGTTTATCGTTTATTGTAAGTCCAAGATAATCTGCTTTGTACACAATTGGTGCAAAGTTTGAGAAGAGTGATACTTTATTTGTGATACTGGAACTACATTAATTTTTTGGGGCATCTACACAATTGTGTTTATCCCCAGTAGAAAACTTGTTGTACCTGATAAGATTAGATTTCTTAAGGTGGAAATATTTTACATGACGTAATTAAAAAATTGTGAGAAAACTTGGAGAGAATTTGGAGAAAGATCTAAAAGATGATAAAGAGAAAAAAAAGGGGGGGAATAGTTCCGAGATCCTAACGCCCTGTTGGCCTGTGGAAGGTCATGGAAGTTTCTCGAGAAATCATACGGCCTTGGAGGTCAATTTTCCTGAGGCACCCAAAAAGAGTTTTTTTTTTTTTTTTTTTTTTTTTGGCTCACCCGTTTATTGAATCAGAAGAGGGAGTATATTACATGGGGGAAACAATTGATGATGATAACATGAGTATGTACAATGCATATGAATGGGGTCATTTATTTACAGGGGGATCAAAAAAGTTATGATGTTTACAATATATATAAGTGTGATATGGTTTATTTATTTACAAGGGGAACAATATGGATTTTGATATTTACAAAAATTGCAGAATATTTTTAAGTTGATTAAACAATAGGAGGATATTCAAATATTAAAAGTTGGAAATATTTTAATTTGCAGCTGATTTTTACCATAAGAAACTTTGTAAGTAAAAACTTCAGTGGAAGGTCTGGACTTCTTCGTTTCGACAGGAATTTTTGGCCATCTCGTGGCGTCATCTATCTTATAATAGTGAAACTATTCGGGCAACCATAAGGTGCTTCCATCTGGTGACTTTTCTGAACGTTCAGCTTGGAAATCCGAGAACGGGATTTATAAATCAACTCATAAGAGAAGAGGGAAAGTAAGTTTTATAAAAGGTGAAAATTGATAAAATAAATTAGTTGGAAGGGTTTATTTTGAGAACAGTTCTAGGTCTATATTTATTGGATTGGTGGTAGTAATCGTAAATTGGAAGATTTTGGATTTCAACGTTTTTAATAAGGGGTAAATTATTGTAAAATTTTGTGGCTAGTTTATGGAAATAGTTATTTATGCTTTTGATATTTAGGTCTTGGCTGATTTATGTGTTTCTGTAATACCACGGTGCATTTACGATGCCTCTTAATGTTGTATTTTGGAGGGTTTGTATTTTTTTCAGGTGGGATTTAGCAACACCACCATAGATAGGGCATCCATAGCTAACTATGGGGCGAAGGATCATTTTATAGAGTAAGAGTTTGTTTTTTAGGCTTAATTTTGATTTTCTGTTAAAAAAGAGAAATAAAACTGCTCTAATTTTTTTAAATTTTTGTGAGATATACTTAATATGTTTTCTATGTCTAGAGTAAAAATGGTGTTAGCTCTGGGATTAATGTAGATGGATACCAGAAGGTAGTTGTCGTTATTAATACAGATTTCAATTGCCGTGGCTTCACTCATTCTAAGGGGGGTAGGAAGATTTGTCGATGGGGGATAAGATTTTTTATTAGGATTCCTGTGCCTCCATATTGACCTCTTCAGCAGTTACTTCGGGGGGTATGATAAAAGGCATAGTAAGAAATTTTGATGGGTTCATTGGGTTTGAGTTTGGTTTCCAGAAGTAAAATAATATCGGGGCTATATTGCTGGCAAAAAAAATTTTAGATCATTAATTTTGGGTCTTAGTCCACCGGCATTCCAGTGGCAGATGAGGATATTGTTTTTAGTGGCTTGCTGCATTATTGGTGTTAGAGTTATTTCCTTGATTATTGTTTCGGAAGAATTGGTTCATTATGGTGAACAACTGGTTAAGGGGATTTTCGGTAGTTTCAATATTGTCATTGATCGTCTTAAGATCCTGACTAAAAAATTTTTCAAGGCTTTTAACAAATCTTACAAGCTCTGAAATTTGATCAAGGGCATGTGAGCTTTGCTCTGAGTTTAAATTTGTACTCTCATATGTCCTGGATTTAGTCTCTTTGTTATTATTGCCATTGCTCGAAACGGCTTTGGCAAAGCTAAGTTCGGCAGTTGTCTTTTTTGCTGAAAAGGTTTTTGGGGTGTTACGAGTTTCCACATTTTTGGTACTCTTCTTATTTAATTTTTTGGGGGCTTTTGGGCATTTTGAGTAGTTTGCGGTGTGTGGCCCACGGCAGTTTGCACATTTTATCGGATCTTCAAATTTTTTAGTGCATTCTTTTGTTGCATGTGAGCCTGCGCATTTTGTCTTGACGTGACAATTGCTGGAACTATGGTTCCACCCCTGGCAGTTGTAACACTACTGGGGTTTGTCTCTGGCTCTGAATGGCTCGACAGTCACTTGCACACAGCACAGTTCTGTGATATTGTACACTTCCTCANGTACTTATAGGTACGCCTTTTACCACTATTTTAAATGGCCTTTCGTTAAATTGGGGGATAATTACATAGTCAATTTGATTATCATTTAAGAATTTGGTCAGTATCCGGTGGTGGTCGCTTGTGTTTACATACGCCTTAATGTCTTCCCCAGACACTTTAAATTGTATATCTTCTTTTTTGATGATTTTATATATGGCGTTACACAATGCTCTTATATTTGAGTTTGTTTTAATGATTATAGGGGCAATTTTATCTTTTGGGGTACTTAAGGGGGTTTGGGGGGGGATTAAGTCCCTTACCCTTTTGGCCCTTTTAGTTTCTCTTAGTACCTTTGCACGGTGTTCTAGGTACTTATTCTGGGTCGCTGTGCTTTTGGTATGAGTATTGACCGAAAGCTCGCTGCTCAGTTCGCGCTTTTTATTTTTTGAGGTTGTAGTGAAATCCATCTCATTTTCCGAGTCGGAGCTTGAGAGGGCTTGTACTGTTGAGGGTGGGGCTTTTGACCCTGACTTCCGTTTTTTAGACTTTTTGGATTTAGTTTTCTTAGGATTTTTTGCTATTTGGGTATTTTGACTACAGGAAATGTTTCCGTTAGTGTTCTCCTGGCTACCGCGGGGATAGTTGGAAGAAGCTGGAATGTCAAGAATATTATTAAAATCTAGGTCATTTGTATCTTTGTATTGAGCGCTATCAATGACGCTTTTTACAATGCTCATGCTGATTTCGCCCCCACTGTGGGCAACCTCGTCGTTGCATGAGTCATAAGTTTCATAATCGACGGAGTCGTCGGACATTGGAAAATCATTAGTTATATTAGTATTTTTATCATTGTCGCTATTTGGTTTGATATAATTGGGATGATTACGATTGTAAATTGAGTCAAAATTTTTCACGCACCAATAATAGAATTTTGACTTACCGTCTAGGTAGATTACCTTGGCATTAGCTCTGGCCAGTCTGGTACTGATTTCCATCATTTCAATATCATCTATTCCTGAGTTTTCTCTATCATTCTGGAATCTCATGAGTTTCTCAAAATGTTGGAGTTCCCAGTTCCTGATCCATTTCGACTGGTGCGTGTTATGGAATTTTTCATCTTTTAGGGCGTGAACATCCATCTTGGCCGTCTCACAGACGTCCATGGGGTTGCACAAAAGCCGGATGTTGAGTGGTAGGTCATCGTAGTCCCATTTAGGAATATTGCCTTCCTCCATGGCGAATTCGGGATTTGATTGAGCAAGATATTAAATGGCCTTAAAAAGGGCCTTTTTTCTATAAATTTGAATGCTGCGAGAATTTATCGCTTTGTGAAAAGTAATTTGTTAAGTTTGGCAGCTGTCTGAGTTGGTAAGCATCACCGCTGCTTAATATTAAGAAAGAAATACTGTTTATACACTGTAAAACACACGGCGTGAAACGCCCACTTTTTGTAGATTTGAAGTTAACACACGAGAAGCATTGCTATTTCAATCGAAAAATAAGTACATCAATAATAAAAACACTTTACTCACTTAATTGTAGCATCAATCCTGATAGATATTTGAAAACAATTAGAAATACACGGCAGGAAAACTCGCCTAACGTCCTGAAATGAATACCGGCATCATCGCCGCCATTGAAATCCAAACTGGAACTACATTAATTTTTTGGGGCATCTACACCAGTGTTTCCCAACGTGGGGCCCACGCCCCACTAGGGGGCAATTTGATTGTTAAGGGGGGCGATTCGAAAATTGACTCTACACGAGTTTAACCCTTTTACTCTGAGCCATTTCAATGCAATGCTAGGTTTCGGTGACAAAATTGAAGGAAAAAAGCAAATTCTTAAATAATTGAGACCAATAAATATTACGCGACTTAGCGATTTTTTAGGCAACAAACCTGAAATGAAGTATCTGTTAACGGTCGATGGTGAGTTATTTAGTCGGTATCTTCGGAAAACTAAATATATTAAATAAGCAACTTCAAGGAACAAATGAAACTCTGTTTGATGCAAAAGCGAAGATATTTGGCTTCATTACCCTTATTGAGTTATGTCAGAAATATATTAACAACAAAAACTTTGAGCAGTTTCATTGGCTCCAAAGATGTGAAGTAAATGATACAGCTTTACTTATTATTGTCGATCATCTGAAAATTCTTTCGGCTGATTTAAAAGAAACATTTTCTGATTTAAAACAAATTGATTTTCCGACACGGATGATGCAGTCAATGTTAGTGGATTTGTCTGATATATCAAATATGCAGTATCAAGAAGAACTCGCAGAAATGCAAAATGATGAGTCACTTAAAATTTTATTTTATATAAAAGGAGTGATGGCATGGCTTTGTGAGGAAACAGAAATCAAATACCCAAATGTGCAAGAAAACTATTGTTACAGTTTACATTTACATATTTAGCTGAATGTGGATTTAGTTTTGTAAATGATTTACTGGTAAAAATAAGAAATCGCCTGGATGTAATACAACGGGGAGACTTGAGACTGAAGCTAGCTAAATTGGAGCATAAAATCTCTGTGCATCAAGCATTCAGCGCAAGAATCTCAATAAATTAAAATATTAAATTATTATAGAAAAATCTTAAAATTATTTCGAATTTGATTATATCAAAATTATTTCGATTTTCAATTTATTTCTTCATTATATGTTTTGAAAATTTACTTACTGTGTTTCGTTAACAATTTCCTAGTGATTTTTTCCTAAAACCTCTATTTTAAGCTACTTAAGTGAACAATTCAATTTTTTAATATTAAAATTTATGGATATGTTACATAGGGGGCATAAGAATTTTAGAAAGGATTAGGTGGGGCATGGCACAAAAAAGGTTGGGAAACACTGANCAATTTCTTTGAGTGTGACCAAAATTTTGGCAATTGAAACATTGGGTTGGACTGTTTCCTCCACGGAACCTTTCTATTTTCACCGGGACATCGCATATGCTATTAATTGAGTAGATTTGTCGGTTATTTTCAGATTCTATTAGTATTATGAGAAAAAGTGGGAGGAGCCGATAGGCCTCGCCCACTTTTCTCTTGAACTGAATTACTTTCTGTGATTTAATGCCTGTCTTGTCTAATTCAGGGTAGATATGATCTGTAGGGAAATCCTCTGGGAGTCCACGTACCAGAACTTTTATGTGCTTGACTGGTTGAACAGTTTCTGAAGTTGTGGGCGGAACTGTGGCAACTTCTATGGGCGGAGCTTTGTAGGAGTTGACTATTGCATCAGGTTGTGGCAAGGAGGTGGCGGCAGCTATTGGTGAAGAAGTGGAGCTTTCTGCATTCGTGATTTGCGTATCCTCAGTATTTTTGGCTTTGTTTTGCTTTTTCTTCTTCTTTTTTCGCTTTTTTGGAGGGGGTTCTGTATTTGTTTTTGCTGTGCTTTCTGTATCCGTGGTTGTCCTTTCGTTTTTCTGTTCCAAGTTTTGGCCGTCATCATGAGTTTCCATATCTGTATCCTCAGTTGTTTTAATCTGCATTTCAGGAGTGATTTGGCTAGATGAGTTATACAGGAGCTTATTCGCATTTGCCATCAATTCATCCATTTCTTTCCTATGTTTCTCATACCCTTCCATCACTTGTTCGTATATCTTTCGTTCACTAGGACTCATGCTTTCCACGTCAACCATTGGTACTTGTGGTGTCCTATCGACTAGTCGTTTTCCGCCTCGGCCATGATGATGATAGGTAGCCATATTGCTTGATTTGATTTATTAACTCAATAGTGATGAATCATAAATTGATGACTACAACGGCAGAAAAACTTTAAAACTTAACTTGTAACATACACAAACTCTTATAACAAATCAACTTTAGTAGATACTGGCATAATTGCAAGAGAATGAAATACGTACGACTCACTCGAAAGACACGGGTAAAATTGTGAAATGGTGAATTGTGGTGAAAATGGTGATATGAACTCGCAGAAATGCAAAATGGTGAGTCTCTTAAAATTTTATTTAATATAAAAGGAGTGGTGGCATGGCTTTGTGAGGAAACAGAAATCAAATACCCAAATTCAACCAAATGTGCAAGAAAACTATTGTTACAGTTTCCATCTTCATGTTTAGCTGAATGTGAATTTAGTTTTGTAAATGATTTACTGGTAAAAAAAAGAAATCGCCTGGATGTAATACAACAGGGAGACTTGAGACTGAAGCTTAAAACCTCTGTGCCGCAAGCATCCAGGGCAAGGATCTCAATAAATTTTAAAAAAATATTATCGAAACATCTTAAAATTATTTCGAATTTGATTATATTAAAAATTATACTAAAATTATTTCGAATTTAAATTTTAGTTTCTCATTATATGTTTTGAAAATTTACTTACTGTGATCGTTAAAAATTTTCAGGTGATTTTTTCCTAAAACCTATCATTTAAGTTTCTTAGGAGAACAATTCAATTTTTTAATATTAAAAATTATGTATATGTTACATAGGGGGGCATAAGAATTTTAGAAAGGCTTAGGTGGGGCATGGCACAAAAAAGGTTGGGAAACACTGATCTACACAATTGTGTTTATCCCCAGTAGAAAACTTGTTGTACCTGATAAGATAAGATTTCTTAAGGTGGAAAAAATTTTACAAGAAGTGAATAAAAATTCTGGGTAGACTTGGGGAGAACTTGAAGAAAGATCTAAAAGATGATAAAAAAAAGAGGGGGGGATTAGTTCCGAGATCCTATCGCCCTGTGGAAGGTCATGGAAATATCTCAAGAAATCATACGGCCTTGGAGGTCAATTTTCCTATGCGTCCGAAAAGGGTTTATTTATTTTTTTTTGGCTCACCCGTTTATTGAAACAAAAGAGGGAGTATATTACATGGGGGAAACAATTGATGATGATAACATGAGTATGTACAATGCAAATGAATGGGGTCACTTATTTACAGGGGGATCAAAAAAGTGACTGGACTGGATAGGTGTTTTATCGAAGTACCTGCCCGCGAATGCGGGCACCTCACTTCTTCATCTATATATTGGCCCTAGGGCGACTGTGACTAGTGGCTTTAGCTCAGGAAAGAAAAGAAAATGGAGTTTGCTAACCTTGGTTAGTTGTCTATGAGGTTATATTTCAGGGAAATCCCTATAGTCAATGGCATGTTAAAGAACAATGAATTAAAAATATGTACAAGATATGTATTAACATGGTGAAATAAGAAGAATAGCATAATAATGTATTTACAATATTTACAAGTAGCATAAATTTTTATATCTATTAGTGTATCCTCTGATACAATGACGACCCGGTATGCTACCGCTCGTACCGGGTTGCTCGTCATTAAAAGCTTAATAGACCTACAGCTTGCCCGGTTGGGACCCTACAGGGTTGCATAAAAAAGTTATGATGTTTACAATATATAAAGTATGATGTGGGTTATTTATTTACAAGGGGAACAATATGGATTTTGGTATTTACAAAATTGCAGAATACTTTTACGTTGAGAAAACAATAA
>NC_092215.1:21204024-21205816 GCF_043381705.1 Parasteatoda tepidariorum
TTAGAGGGCTATTGTCGTTTACTGATCGATACTGGTAGTCAAAATCTCCCAGTATGCCGCAAAAAGGTTAAAATTAAAGATAAATTCCGAAGTTGTTAAGCATGGACTGTTTGGAGGTGTAGAGAAATCAGAACTACATAATCGTTATCGATTGAACATTAGTAGTTTTGAGGGAAATTTTAGTCTCGATATTGAGATCCTAGATGAGAAGAAAATCTGCTCTTCTGTCCCAAGGGTTCAATTTAATTGGTCTCTTAAGAAATAAAGGGATAATTCTAAGCGACATTCAGGAAAATGAAAACCGATGTTTGTTCCAAGATAGCCAGGATGAAATTCATATACTTTTGGGGGCAGATAATGTTGCACAACTGTTCACTGAAAGAATAGATATTGGAATCCCAAATATTGGCATAGCAGCATTTGAGAGTAAGATAGGCTGGACATTAATGGGGAAAAGAAGTGACACTGATATTTCGGATAGCACATTTTCAGGCCTCTCCTTATCTTTACATATTTCTGACACAAAATTGTCGGAATTATGGCGTTTAGACACTGTATCCGCACGGATTTGTAGCGCCACCTAGTATAACTTGTAACACTTAGAGAGAGAGAGAGTGTGTGTGGAAGGAGAGCTGTAACGAGCTACAAAAAAGCTCTCTTCCAAATAATAAATAAACATTGTGCATAATTATACAGTCCACTATTTCTGTTTATTGAGCGAGCTCATATTTACCTGAGCGTCGACATGAGTGGTCCGCTCACCAGGAGATTCGTGCCTTCCCATTCAAAGTAGGATTGTTCTGATTTTTTATAAAATACTTTAATTTACAATGTTTAAGGATTGTAAAAAAGATGATTTAAGGCTTATTGCCTGTGAACTAGATCTAGAGATTAGTGATAATATGACTGTGGTAAACTTAATTGATGTAATTAAAAGTTATGAAAAGTATAAAACTGACTCTGAAACTGTTAGTGATCTTGTAAATTTAATAGTAGAAGAGCGCAAGTCAGAAGAGTCAAAACAATTAAAGTTAGAGAATTTAAAGCTCGAGAGAGCGAAACCTGAACTAGAAATTGCACGTATTCGTGCTGAGCCAAAGGAGCTCGAGAGAACAAAAACTGAATTAGAAATTGCACGCATTCGTTCTGAGCCAAAAGAGAATAATATAGAGCTAATTGAATCTAATAATTCCCTAGATTCTTCGATTAAGAGCATTAGAACATTAACCATTAAAGTGCCGAGTAAACCCGAAAATTGGGATTCTTTTTTACATCGTTAGAACGAGCATTTATAGTTAAGTGTGTGCCAGATAAATATAAATCTGAGATTCTTCATAATCTGCTTGGTGAAAGATCGTCTAATATTATCACATATATAAGTGATGATGATCTTAATAATTATGAAAAAGTGAAAGAAACAGTACTTAGAGAATTTCAGCCAACGGCTCAATCTTGTCTGGACAATTTCAAAACAACCACGCAACAGTTAAATGAAACGCACGTTCAGTTTGCGTCACGTTTAACAATTAGTTGGGAGTTCTATTTAAAATTAAGAAATGTGACAGATTTCAAAACATTAAATCAGCTAATAATTTCTGATAAACTCTTCCAAACATTGGACAGGGAAACCGCTACTTATATAAGTGTAAAACAATCGGACACCTGGTTTGAACCAATTAAACTAGGAAAGGAAATAGATTTATTTATGACATCTCGCGGAAAATCTTTAACTAAGAGCTCTTATAATAAAAGTCATAATGAAAGAAATACTTCTAAAACCTTTTTGTCTGAT
>NC_092215.1:21206148-21211479 GCF_043381705.1 Parasteatoda tepidariorum
GATGGCACCATATTGAAATCTGAAAGTTATTCTTAAACTTTGCGTAACTGTAGAAAATGAATAAAGATTACCATGCTCATCTTGGAAGCAATGAATAGCTCCAGGTGATGTGTCATTATGAGAGCTTGCAAGGTGTGTACCAGGAGTTGAAAGCAGATTGGCAAGAAGATAGGCAGGAGGACCTTGAGTGGATATCTTTTTGGGGGACATCCAACTTGTACTGCCGCTATCCTCCCTGAAAGTGGACATCATTAGTTACTACATAATAAAACATATAACCCGTGGAAAAGATTAAAAAAGAAATAATAATATGAATTAGTTTTTCAAACAAAATATAATTGTAGTTCGTAAGTCATATTATATCGTTAAGTGGGAATGGGCATTAAAATCTGCTAGGCATTTTACCAGGCCTCTTATCCTTGGGCAACAACTAGATTTGTTGGTATTTTGTTGTGAATAAAAAAGTGGCTTTAGGATGAGTATTGATTGAATATAGAGCTTAATGACACCAGAAAAGAAAATACTTCGCCAAATACAAATAGCTTTATATACTCAAGGGGACAATAACAAAAAGTGTTATAGACTTATTCGGAAGAAAACAAACAAAAGGAATCACTAGGGTGCTTTGGGAACCTGTATTGTTTTGAAGAAGGCAAGAGCAGATTCATGCAATAATCAAGATGGAAGAAAATAAATCATTTTTAAAAAAAAGCTCACCCATCATCTGTTGCTCCAGGCAACAAAGATGATGCTTCTGGAAGACCATCCGGCGTCCTTCTCCTCCTGGCCACAACTTTAGATCTCTTAGGGAGAGAGGCTTCTGAAATAAGATTAGTGAAAATTATTACCTACACATGTTTAACACTCCATATACAATTTCTTAAACAACCTATTAAATCAGGAATTTTAATGTTAAGAAATGGCTGGAATCTCTGAATTTCAAGCATTTTTAGACTAATTTTTTATACAGGGTGGCCACTCAAACCAGATTTCAAATTTCCCTGATATTTCCAGGTTTTCCAGTAAAAATCTTAAAATTTCCAGGTTTTAGTTTCTTTATTCTAATAAAGTGTAGGATGTGGGTACAAGAAAAGTGTCGATATTATAAAATATTTTATTCAAAATGTTATTTTTTTAACATATCTTGATAATTTGGCAAGATTTTTTATTAATTTTTTAATGTTTTGTTACAAATTTTTGAATCAAAAATCATATATTGACCAACAAAAGAGTAAAATTAAATATTAGTGTATAGTTAGTTCTTAAAAAAGACCCTTTTTTTAGAATTAAAATATGTTATAAGAGGTTAAAATGAAATAGAAAAAATTAGCATTAATGCAACAATTGTAAAAATTTGTCGATAAACAGGACCTGTCAAAACCTACGAGTTGAATACCGTCACTTACGGTACGGTGTGTGCACAATTTCTAGCAACGCGTACATTAAAGCAAATAGCTATTGATGACGGAGAAAATTGTCAGTCATTGAAAATGACTTTTATATCGATGATGTGTTGACCGGCTCTGATAATTTAGCAACTGCAAAGGAACTTAAAAATCAGTTAATTGGTATTTTAGAAAATGCTGGCATGGAACTCCATAAATGGCATAGCAACTGCGCAGCGTTATTTTCTGATGGTGAAGAAATATATAATTTTACTAACTGTGATGGAACTCAAGTGCTAGGAGTTTCCTGGAGTCCGAAGAAAGATAGTCTTTATTTTAAAGTTACCTGTAGTGCATCACAAAGAAAAGACTCGAAAGTCACGAAGCGCTGTGTCTTATCCACAATTGCCCCCCTTGGATTGCTTGGACCAGTAGTGTCAAAAGCAAAGATATTTTTGCAACAGCTATGGTCTATAAAACTGGACTGGCATGAAGAACTACCTGAGAAACAAATCCAAAAGTGGAAGAAGTTTGTCGAAGCTTTAAAGAGTGTTAACAACATGGAATTTGATAGATGTATACTTACAGAGGGAGCTGACATGATTGAAATTCATGGATTCGCCGACGCGTCAGAGGTTGCTTACGGTGCTGTTGTTTACTGTAAGTGTGTTAAAAATTGTCAAGCAGCGACTATCAAATTGATTGCTAGCTAAAGTCGTGTATCACCTTTGAAAAGAGTAACCATCCCAAGACTAGAACTCTGTGCCTCACTGCTTCTAGCCAAATTGGTGAAAAAAGTGATAATAGCTCTCGATTTGCCTATATCCAACATCTACTTATGGAGTGATAGCATGATTGTGCTTTCTTGGATACGTAAGGAGTCATTTCTACTTATGACTTTCGTTGCCAATCGTGTATCCCAGATTCAAGACTTAACTAACATTGACAGTTGGAGATATGTACCATCAACTGAGAACCCTGCAGACATTATCTCCAGAGGTTTCGATCCTGATAAACTTTCACAATGCAGATTGTGGTTTGAAGAACCAAATTTCTTGTGTAACAATGAATATCCAAATAGAGACATTCCATCCAGAGTTATTGAAAATGAATTTTCTAATGAATTTAAACCATCTAGTGACTTTAATTGTTTTATTAGTGATAATAGTAATTTTCTTGATAATTTTCTGGAAGTTAGTAATAACTATAGTAAACTCATTCGTGTATTAAGTTTTGTATATAGGTTCATCGATAATTGTCGGAGCACTTATGACACATCAAGTGGGTCTTTGTCTCCAGATGAACTTAAAAGAGCTGAACTGAAATTAGTAAGTTTAGTGCAGAAGCGGGAGTTCAGCAAGGAAATTAGAGATTTAGAAATTACAGGTGAAGTTTCAAACCAGAGTAAGGTAAGAAATTTATGTCCCTTCATTGATAAAGAATGCCTCTTAAGAGTAGGTGGACGTTTGTCCAATAGTGAATTGTGCTTTGACAAAAAATTCCCATTATTGTTACCAGAAAAACATAAATTAACACAATTGATAATTATTAGTAATCATATTAAGAATTTACATGTTGGACCGCAAACATTATTGTTTATTATAAGGCAAAGATTTTGGCCAATCAATGGCAGATCTATTTGTAGAAAAGTAGTTCGTGAGTGTTTGTCGTGCTTTAAAGCTAAACCAATAACTTGTGATCAACCCAAAAGTCGTGTGAGTCAAAACTTTCCATTAGCCATTTCAGGTGTGGACTTTTGCGGTCCATTTACAATTAAATACAAGAACCAACGGAAAGGTACTTTTCAAAAAATTTATGTCGCGATTTTTGTATGTTTCGTCACAAAAGCGATTCATTTGGAGCTTGTGACAGAGTTGAGCTCTCAAGCATTTATAGCTACATTAAAGAGATTTTTTTCGCGTAGAGGAAAAAGCAGTATTCTGTACTCAGATAATGCGACTAATTTCGTTGGGAGTAATAATGAGTTACAACGATTATTTAGCTTAGTTAAAAATCCTAATAAGAGTTTATGTAATTATATGAGTCATGAAAATATCAAATGGAAATTTTTGCCACCTAGGAGTCCGAATTTCGGAGGGCTCTGGGAAGCTGGAGTGAGATCCTTCAAATATCATCTGAAAACAGTAGTGGGTGATAAGAAATTAACTTATGAAGATTTTTTGACTGTAACTACTCAAATTGAGTCCGTTTTAAACTCAAGACCGCTTACCCCGTTATCTTCAGATGCTAATGATTTGAGCGTTCTCACTCCAGGCCATTTCCTGATCGGGAGACCGTTCACATCAATTGTTGAACCGGATGCAACCAATGTATCTCATAATAGGTTGAGTTTATGGCACAAAACCACTAAATTCGTGCAATTAATATGGAAAAAGTGGCACAAAGATTATTTGTCAACTTTGCAACAAAGGTCGAAATAGTACATTGTTAAGCAAAACGTTAAAATTGGAGATATGGTTTTGATAAAGGAAGATAATTTAGCTATATGTAATTTTCCAATTGGTAGAATTGTGGAGGTCTTTCCTGGAAAGGATGGCAGAGTTCGTGTTTGTAGTATTAAAACGAACAAAGGAATCTTTAAAAGGCCCATTTCCAAGATTTGTCTATTGCCAATTGAATGAATATTTTTTTTAAAAGACTTTATATTACTTTTCATAATCATGTAAAATGCATCGTGTAATAGTAATTGTTAGTATAGCATACCTGCCAACTTTTAATCCTTTCCATTATAATTTTTCCCAGTGGTATTAAAACTTCAATTTTAAGCAGAGAAATACGTTGTATTTGAGAAAACTTAAGTTGACAACCATGATAGTAACGCATATTAATTTATGTGCTTAATTTTTGTAAGAATAGTGGTGATCAAAATCATTTAAAAATTAAATTTATAGAAGAAAAAAATAGTATATATTTACTACCACTATAAATATGAAAATAAAATCTTCCGGAAAATCCGGAAGAGTTGGCAGGTATGGTATAGTAATATTTGTGTAATAGTAGTAATATTGTTGATAGTTGTAGTAATATTGTTGATTAGTGATGTGCCAATCGATTCATTTAAATGAATCGATTCTTTAGAATCAATTCACTAAAATGAACGGTTATATGAATCGATTCTTTGATTCTTTTTTTAATGATCGTTATAATGGAAGTCTTTATAAAAGGTGGTCGTACAAATTAGTTTAGACTGTTTTAGTATTTGAATTAGTTGATCTAGGTCAGGGGCTCTCAATATTTTTCTGCCATGGAACTCTAAATAATTAACGTTCTTTCGGCGGAACACCTGATAAAAGTACTATCTCGTGTAGCCGCTGTAACCTTTCCACGGAACCATAGGGCTTTACGGAACACCAATTGGGGACTATTAATTTAGATCTTAGGCTCAAGGGTGCAGAAGCAGAATATTCCAGTTAAGTGATCAGCCGAATGTGGCTAAAAAAAGTGCCAACTAGCGGAGCCCTTGCAATTCTTGACGGAACTCTAGGGTTCCATGGAACACCATTTGGGAACCACTCTTTTAGATCCTATACTCTAGGAGTCAGAAGTTGAATGTTCTACTTGGCTGGCTATAAAAGTACTATCTCGTGTAACCGCTGTAACTTTTCCACGGAACCATTGAGCTTTCCGGAACACCAAATGGGGACCATCAATTTAGAACTTGGGCTCTAGGGTGCAGAAGCAAAATATTCCAGTTAAGTGGTCAGCCGAATGTGGCTAAAAAAGTACCAATTAGCGAAACCCTTGCAATTCTTGGCGGAACTCTAGGGTTCCATGGAACACCATTTGGGAACCACTCTTTTAGATCCTATACTCTAGGGGGCAGAAGTTGAATGTTCTACTTGGGTGGCTATAAAAGTACTATCTCGTGTAACCGCTGTAACTTTTCCACGGAACCATAGGGCTACTCGGAACACCTTGTACTGCG
>NC_092215.1:21213112-21221476 GCF_043381705.1 Parasteatoda tepidariorum
AAAAAAAAAAAAAAAAAGAATCGATTCTTTTTCAAAAACGAACTTGATGAATCGATTCACAAGAAAGAGTTGATTAAAATATCGATTCGTTCGTTTTTCGCACATCACTATTGTTGATAGTTGTAGTAATATTGTTGATTGTTAAAACAATGCAACGCCCGGCGGTATGTATCCGCACGGATTTGTAGCCCCACCTAGTATAACTTGTAACACTTAGAGAGAGAGTGTGTGGAAGGAGAGCTGTAACGAGCTACAAAAAAACTCTCTTCCAAATTATAATAAATAAATATTACAGTCCACTATTTCTGTTTATTGAATGAGCTCATATTTACCTGAGCGTCGACAGACACAATGGGCATTTCTAGTGAGGAAAACAAAACTAAAAGTATGTTAGAAGAAAAGACCCAAAAACATTTCTTAGAAACTGTAAAACGAGACAATACCGGAAGGTAAGAAGTATCTTTGCCCTGGGTAACTGACAGTTCCGTTTTGCCAAGTAACCGATTTATCGCTGAAAAGTCCCTATTCAAAACTGAAACCAAAATAGTTAATTAGAGTAAAAAGAAAGATTACTAAGACATATTTGACTATTGGGAAACTAATAAAATAATTGAAGCGGTAAATGATGAAGAGAAAGAAAAGGTTCATTTTTTAGCCCACAGGCCGGTATTCAAAAAATCGAGCGAGACCACAAAAACCAGACAAGTTTTTAACGCCTCTGCTCGCACTAAGGACTCAGAATTTAAAGACATACAGGCACAACCGCGTAGTGTTTGGACTTACATCCAGTCCTTTTCTGCTAGCAGCCACTTTAAATCACCTGCTGAATGCTGTTCCCGGACATTTAAGTGAAATTTCTCGGATTTTAAAAGATTCTTTTTATATTGACAATTCTCTGGTTAGTTCAGATCAAATCGAAGAAACTGAAAAGTTTATTAGTGAAGCCAAAGAAATTTTGTCCTCAGCACATTTCAATTTGAGATGCTGGCTATCAAACATGTCTGTTCCGATGATCGATAGTACAGAAAGTAAGCCACAGTCTGTACCTGTGTTAGGGCTAATCTGGGATACACAAAAAGACACTTTAAATTGCAAAATTACCGAACCAGTTCAAATGAAGGAATCCTACACTAAACGACAAATTTTATCAGCAACCCATAAAATATATGACCCAATTGGTTTCACAGCTCCTTTAACTTTAATTCCTAAACTTATCTTACAACAGACAAGGATTCAAAAAATAAAGTGGGATCAACAACTTCCTCCAAATTTGAGTAAACATTTCAGCACTTGGATTAAGCAATTAGATTTACTACCGAAAATAGAAATTCCTCGTTGGCTCAATATAGATTACCAAAATGAATACATCACAATACTACATATTTTTTCTGATGCAAGTAAACAAGCTTTTGCCACTTGTGCATTTTTGAGAACTGAAAATAAAGAAGGTGTTCAAGTACAACTAGTAAATACTGGAAGCCGAGTTGCACCGATTAAAGAAATGACAATACCACGACTAGAACTCCTATCATGTCTGATTGGAGCCAGACTTGCTAGAACCATCTTAACAGACTTGAGTATTGTAGAACACACATCCACAGCTCTAGGATGGATGAGAAGAGATCAAGCGTGGGGAACATTTGTTCACAATAGAGTCCAGGAGATAAGAACTTCAACGAAAATTTCTGATTGGAAGCACGTACCAGGAAAGTACAACCCAGCAGACCTGCCTTCCCGTGGATGTTCTTTTGAGCAGTTAATGGAATCAAGATGGTGAGAGGGTCCCACGTGGCTCTATCTACCAGAAAAAAAAATGGCCTCATGCAGAAGAACAACCCGATAAAGATGTTCTAAATAGAGAAAAAAGGAAAACAGTTTTGAGTCTCTTAGACAAAGAAGATAAGCCTGACTGGTACTACCGCTATTTTTCTTCACACCGGAAAATAGTGAGAATGATAGTCTGGATATTGCGACTGCTCTGCAACTTTAGAAATGCTGAAAAAAATTTATCCTCAGAACTTTCAGTTGGTGAATTTGAGAAAGCAGAAAGAAGACTTTTCAAGCTCATCCAGAAAGAATCCTTCACTGGCATACAAGATCCGTCCATCAAAGCATTAAGACCTATTGAAGACGAAAATGGTCTATTTAGAGCAAAAACGAGTATTATACATCGAAAAGATGAAAAGAACTTTCTTTATCCTGTCATCCTACCATCAAGTCATCCAGTAGTTGTAATAAATGTAAATTTATTATAGTTTTTTTTTATACTTTTAAAGATAGATTATTTTTCTGTCGATGGCACCACTAGGATAAAGTTTAAATTCAACCATAATAATAATACTTTTTTTAGAAATTTTGAATTAGTCTTTTAAAATGGGATTTTTGGGGTGAAATCTGGGTAACTAAATTTATTAATATTTATTGAGGATGGTATTATAACTTCTATAGGGGATTAGTGGGTTTATGACTGTTTTTTCTCAGGGATCTTTTTTATTGGTTCTGACGTCCGCCGAATGCGGGATGACTCTGGATTTGGTAAACAGGTCAATCTAGATTCTTTCGCCTTGCTCAAGGGAGGATAAAAGAGAAGTGAAGAGTGTGGCTGAGGGCAGTAACCCGGAGGATACGGAGCTTGTCCGCAGGAAAGGTGGTCCGTGACAGCACCTCGGAGATGGTGGATTGTGAACTTAAGGAAAGCTAAACTGAAGTCTCCAGCGGGAAGAACGACCGTGATTAGCCGAAGGCCGATATCTTCGAGATGGTGGGCCAAGTCCGAACGTATCTATGCTGGAAGTCCGGTGTTCCTCTTCTGCATGCCTAAGCCTAATGAAGTTAGAATAGCTGGAGAAATTTTGAGATCCTAGCCGAGGAGTTTGCCCACAAGGCTACCATTCCGGTGGGCGTTTCCAGAGGGCGAACAGTAAATTCTTTTGGGTACTTATAAAACCTTAAATTTTATTTCGTTAGCATTTTAGAGGAATTATTTACCGTAAATTCTGAACTGTTTATGTTGTGTTTTTTTTGTATAGGAGAACAATGAGTATTTAAGTGTGATTTATAGACATCATAAACCAAGTCTTAAGTGCTTTTAGTAATGTTAAATGCAGTTTTTATTTCTTAAATATCTTTTTTGAACTGTATGAATTGAAGGTTATGCTTGAGTGTTTTAATTAATGTATAAATGGAAGTGTTTATTCCCATGTTAGCATTTGGAAATTTGTGGAATTATGTTTTTTGAAGATTTAGAGTTGCAATAAAAATGAGTTTTAAATGTTAAGAGTTTCCTGTAATTCATTAGATATTTGTCTACTGTATAACCTGGGTAACACGTTACGAAAGTTAAATTTAGAGATCACAGCTAGAGGGGTAACGGTACATTGTACAAAGACTGATTCTCGAGAAACATCTAGAAAAACATCACGCTGGAGTCAGCATGTTAATGGCTCACCTTAGAGAAAATGTTTGGATATTGAAGTCTAGGAAGACCAAAAGAAATGTCATCAGAAAATGCATCAAATGGTGGGAGCGACTAGTACGTATGGTCAAAGAAATCTTAAGAAAAGTACTAGGTCGCACCTCTTTGAATTATGAAGAACTGAACACAATTCTTTGTGATTGTGAGCAAGTCATCAATTCCCGTCCAATAACCTATGTAACCGAAGATAACAAAGATCCATCCCCCTTGACACCCATGATGATCTTGCAAGATTTGCCTTCCTATGGAGTTCCTGATATCGACAACATTGATAAGAGAGCCAAATATTGGCAGAGAATTAGAGATGATCTTCGAAGAAGATTTCGAATTGAGTACTTAGGTCAACTACGATATCAAGCCTCAAAGGACAAGAAGATTGATCAACTTACAGTTGGCGACGTAGTTTTGTTTGAAGACATCAACAAGCGTCGAATCCATTGGCCATTAGCTAAGATCCTTGAACTGTTGCCTGGAAAAGACAAAGTTGTGAGACTTGCCAAAGTTAAAACTGAAAATAGAACATTAAAGCGCTTGTTTTCTCTTGAGATAAGTGAGCCAAACACTAATCCATTTCTCTTTCCAGCTTCTTCCTTTACAGATTCTCCTAGCACTTCCTCTGAATTGATGCGACCTGCCGCCAGTGTATCCAGAGCCGTACCCTATGTAACCAGATACGGCAGAGCCGTCAAACCCATTGATAAATAAGATTTGTTATCTGCCAGTAAACAAATCGGTGGGAGTATGTTGCAGCCTCATCGAAAGATGTGAGAGCCCCCTAGCGAATACGAATAAGACTCAATAACTTTTAAGAACAGTTTGAATGTGAACGGTCACTTGATACAAGCGCTTGGCGCTTTTCTCCTTTTTTGTTACTCATCTACTTTTGTTGCTCATCTTTTATCGTTATGTTTATTAAATTACACTAAAATGTTAATTAGCTTGGTCTTCATTCGTACTTAGATATTTATTGTTAAATATATTATATGCCAAGCCCAGAAACAAAAGAGTAAGGTTGGTCTTACTGCTTCCATCATTCAGAACACAGCAAGGTAAGTGATACCTTACCTTGATTCATTTTTTTGGAAGTAGTAACGCCTCCAGTATAGAACAACAATGGTTCAGAATTTTCGGCCAGAATATTTTCCTCCATCGAGAAAAGAAATTGCTTGTGGTTTATTAGAGAAGACATACATAAAAGAAAAATGTGCAGAAATATTAAAAGGTCAAATTGTCATAATAGGATTAGATGGATGGTTAAACATTCACAATTAACCGGTGATTTGTGTTACTTTAACAACAAAAGATGGAAACACATATTTAGCTGATACTATTGACACCTCTGGCATTGCTCATACAGGTGAAAATCTTTATGACATTGCTGTTATATCGATTAAAAAGTGCCAGTCAAAATTTAAGTGTTTACTATGTTCATTAGGGACGGATAATACAGGCAATGTTGAAAAAATGATTGATAAGTGTGAAAACAAATTTTGCATGTAATTAAGTATTTTAGGAATTTTATTTTTCAAGTGCATGCTTTAGAAAAGTCACAAATGCACCAAAGTTAATATTGCCATGTGAAGTTCGTTGGAATTCCTTTGCTGACGCCTTAGAGAGCCTCTCTATATGCTTACTAGAATGGGCCAGGATTTTAGATATCTCTCAGAGGTATGTAAAATCCTGGCCCATTCTAGTAAACATGTGTGAAAGTTATAAAGATCAGATTGATAAAAATGTGGAAAATTTAATTTCAAACATTTCATTGAAAAGAAATGCAGAAGATTACTTGCAGCAGTTAAAACCAATTAGTGTAGCTCTGGATAGGGTACAGAGAGAAAATTGTTCGATTGGAGAGCCTGTTTCAAATTTTAAAAAAGCAAATGTACGATAAGAAATTCAATAAAGATGAGCTACGCGAAGATAGCCCCCTAAAATGAGGAAAATCTAAAACTCATACTGCATTCGTTTGACCACAAATGAACACCCTTAATTTTTTTTGATCACCCTTAAATTGAACATAATTCTAAAAATTAAATTCGGGGGCTAACTTCGCATTTTTACGCCAAATAAAGAAAAATCCAATTTTTATATTGTATTCGTTTGACCACAAATGACCACCTTTTAGTTTTTTTACCACCTTTATTTTAGCCGTAATCCTAAACATTTTACTTGGGGAAAAGCACGTGGTTAGCCCCCCAAAATCAGGAAAATTTAAAATTTCCACTGCATTCGTTTGACCAGAAATAACCACCTTTTAAATTTTTTTGTACACCCTTATTTAAGCCGTAATCCTAAAAATATGGGGGGAAGCGTGAAGTTAGCCCACAAAATTCAGGAAAATAACAAATTTCAACTGCACTCCTTTGACCATTTTTGACTATAAATAACCACCTTGAAGTTTTTCGACAATTCTTATTTCAGTCTTTCTTTTAGCAACATCAATATAATATATTTTAATTATAGCTGACATCTAAACGTAGTAATGGTCAAAAACTTTTTCTTGCAGTATAAAAATGATAAAAATAAATTCCAAAACGACTATGTACTTCAAATGCAATAATTATAGTCCAGCGAAACGAGGAATGCATAATTTTTGTTCACATTAGTAGTAAATTTAAAACATTTCTATAAAAAAATATTAGGTTGTTATACTGTTTAAAAACATTTTTCTCAATAATGATATATAAAAATTTAACATATTTACTTTCTAAAAGAGGAGAAATAGTTTCATAACAATAAATTTATTTTAGAAACCAACCATAACACCTTTTCTCCAGTAGTGTATTAGCTTGCATTAACATTATATATATATATTAAACAGTTATTCTTCTTTAGCCATGGTACATAAAATTAGTTATATATCAAATTAGCATACAATAACAAGTTTTATTTTGCTTTACTATCTAAGAATTCTTCATTAGCATTTAGGTATTTTATTTTTAAAAACATTGTTTTTTGTAAAATATAGAAATAATTGTATACAAAATAGAAACACATATCTAATCACTATATTAAGTTACATTCTCAAATCTAAGAATTCTTCATTAGTATTTAAGCATTTTATTTTCAAAAACATTGATTTTCGTAAAATATAGAAATAATTAAATACTACTGAATCTATCCAGATACTGGCGGGTATTAAACCTATTCATTTGAAGGTTATTGAGACAATCTTCAACAAACGCATTAAATGGGGCTGGAAAATAGATGACATTCTACAAAAGTCCCAGTTCACTCCGCCACTCAACTCGCTGTGCCTTGGGGATATAACTTTCCAGATAATAATGGTTTAGAAATATATACGGATGGCTTCAGGATGGATGTCAAACGTCAGGACAGGTTTCGGAGTAATCATTAAGTATAATGGCATCACTATTGCGAAGACCTCCTCCAGAGCATCCGATTATTGCTCAGTTTTTGAGGCCGAGCTTGATGGCGATTAGAGAAGCAATAAATTATGCAGCAAAACAGGAAGAACAAACTACAATTTATACAGATTCACTCTCCTCATTGCATGCACTGGCTGACCCCACACATAAAAATACGATTGTCCAAGACATAAAACATGCTTGGAGACAGAGTATCTCACTGAATTGGATTAAAGCACACGTTGGGCATGCCGGCAATGAGGAGGCGGACCAACTAGCCAAAGAAGCCACCAGACTTGACACCATAGAAAATACTACCTGGCTGACCCCCATTCAGATCAAATCTATAATCAACAACCATATTATGGCTCGATGGAAATTGGACTGGACCAACAGTACAAAAGGACGGCAGACTTACAAATTCTTTAAGGATCCAAAAACTACAAGAATGAAGGTAAACTTTTATACTAATCAGTTCTTAACCGGCCACGGCGTGTTTGGCACACACCAAGCAAGATTTTTTAGGCAATCTTCAACATGTACTTATTGCAACTCACAACAAGACATTCATCACCTAATTTTTCAATGTCTTAAATTTCAAACACGAGGAGGCAACAATTTTCATACCAAAACAGAACACCAGATTTACTCTACCCTGAACTGCAGATCAATCATCAAAGACATTATCAAAACAACTTTGGAAGATACATTAAACTCACTGTAAATTTTTACTAACTCTGGCCGTCAACTACCGTACGGATCAGCGTTTCCATTTCTACTGAGTCAACTCTAATTTTCTCGCTTTAATTACCTAATCACCGGAGACTCTGGTTCAGCGATTTTGATTTTCAGCCAGGATGACTATCCTTTAAACTGGACTTTTAGTGACTTTAAAATTTTTTAAAAATCTCATGGTGTTCTTAGGTTGGATTTGAACTGTCCTCGTCATTCACACCATTTTAATCCACTTTTACTATTTCAACACTATTTTTGGTGATTTTACTATTTGTAACTCGTTTAATTGTTTCCTTAATAGGCAATTTTCCCTAAGATTAGTTTTTAAATTTTATGCCATTTGATTGCCTCAATATAAGGATCTGTTGACATAGAATGGCAATTTATATTTTATTTTGCTTCTAATATTGGTGGTGTTTTAAATTTATAAATTTAATTGTGCTTTTAATCCATATTTAAACAATGAGAAAAAAACAATTTAAAACAAACTGCACAAACCTTACCAATATATACAATCGGGTCTTAATTATTATTAGAATTTTAGCAATTCCAAATAGAAAGGTAATTTTTTCACTGTGTTGTAACCAAATAAATGTATTATATAATTACCCTAATATAAGTAAGATATAATAGAATTTTGTTTCTCTCTGATGGGTCGATTACGTATGAAAGACATTTCGTCACTTTGAAACTAAACTGTTGTAACTCAAAAAAGTCGAAAAATGAGATTTTTGGGTCATTTTGTGTAAAAAAAGTAACCCTTTTAGAAAAACAACCTGTTATCTT
>NC_092215.1:21221976-21242392 GCF_043381705.1 Parasteatoda tepidariorum
TATCATAATTCACTACATACTGGTATTCAATGCTTAAATATCAATTGTGCTTTTTATATTCATGAAAATGTCTGATTATTTCATAAATCATGACTCATATTAAATATCAAATCATGTTTAATTTGTCAAGCAAATATGCTTGATCTTTTGTTTTGCTACCTAAATGCTGCATAATTCAAAATGTTTGTAATTCAACTTGTAAATATTTCGTAATGTATGGGTTAGGGGCCGCTGCGCGGCCTAGGCACCCAATCTTAGTTAAATAAAGAAAGCAATATTTAACAGCTTATTCCAATTCTGCATTATCTGTGCTTTTAAAAAAATTGAGAATAACGTATTAATTTTGATAATTTTCGTCTATCAAGATGTAAAGAAACTGTTAAAAAAATACAATCCTGACCTTTAACTGATGCACCTTAATGTCCTTAAATTTTTTTGAAAATCATGTTTAATTCATCTCAAAACATGAGGCAAATTCTTATATCTAAAAAATTCAATTTCATGTGTAAAATGATAATAATATTTTTAAAGTTTCAGTGAATAAATTATAGATTAGGAGTAGCAAGTACTTAGTTCAAATTTTTATAATTTCTAGGAATTTTTAAACCCTGTTCGCTGCTCTTGCCAAAATCCTGAGATGCTTTTGCAGTTTATTTAGGTTTAAAGACTAAAAGAATAAGTATAGAAAAAAATTCGAGAGTAACGAAGTAGAAAAAATTGAAGCAGTATGCAGAAGTTAAAATAATAATAGTAACAATTTATATTGACTAGAATAGTAATATATTTCTTGTGAACCTCCACTAATGAAACGCATCTTTCCCCCACGTTTATTAATATTTAATCTAAAATTTAGCTTCAAATTATTATGTTACCTGGTAAATTATGAAACATAACTGAAACAGAATTGTAAAACATTTTCGTTTCATTCAATCCTGAGCATCCGTGAAGGTTGTGTTTTCTCTCCTCTCATTTGAAGTGCGCTACGTGACGTCATCAACTCATTTTACCGAGACTACTCCCTGTTTTCTCCGGCAATGATGCCGGTAACCATTTCAGGACGTTAGGCAAGTCTTCCTGCCGAGTTTTTTCTTAGTGTTTACAAATATCTATCAGGACTTATGCTACAACTAAGTGATTTTATTATTGATGTACTTATTTTTCGATTGAAATAGCAATGCTTCTCGAGTGTTAATTTCAAATCTGCGAAAAGTGGGCGTTTCACGCCGAATGTTTTACAGTATAATTCAGTGTCTACATAGTATTTCTTACTTTATATTAAGCAGCGGTGATGTTTTCTAACTCAGACAGCTGCCAAACTTAACAAATTACTTGTNCAGAACTTTGCTGTGTGCAAGTGACTGTCGAGCCATTCAGAGCCAGAGACAAACCCCAGCAGTGTTACAACTGCCAGGGGTGGAACCATAGTTCCAGCAATTGTCACGTCAAGACAAAATGCGCAGGCTCACATGCAACAAAAGAATGCACTAAAAAATTTGAAGATCCGATAAAATGTGCAAACTGCGGTGGGCCACACACCGCAAACTACTCAAAATGCCCAAAAGCCCCAAAAAATTAAATAAGAAGAGTACCAAAAATGTGGAAACTCGTAACACCCCAAAAACCTTTTCAGCAAAAAAGACAACTCCCGAACTTAGCTTTGCCAAAGTCGTTTCGAGCAATGGCAATAATAACAAAGAGACTAAATCCAGGACATATGAGAGTACAAATTTAAACTCAGAGCAAAGCTCACATGCCCTTGATCAAATTTCAGAGCTTGTAAGATTTGTTAAAAATCTTGAAAATTTTTTTAGTCAGCATCTTAAGACGATCAATTCCCCACCTCCAACAGTACAAACCATCTCAAGCTCCGACTCGGAAAATGAGATGGATTTGACTATAACCTCAAAAAATAAAAAACGCGAGCTGAGCAGTGAGCTTTCGGACAACACTCATAACAAAGGCACAGCGGCCCAGAATAAATATCTGGAACACCGTGCAAAGGTATTAAGAGAAACTAAAAGGGCCAAAAGGGTAAGGGATTTAATCCCCACCCAAACCCCCCTAAACACCCCAAAAGACAGAATAGCCCCTATAATCATTAAAACTAACTCAAACATAAGAGCAATGTGTAACGCCATTTATAAAATCGTTAAAAAAGAAGATATCCAATTCAAATTGTTCGGGGAAGACATAAAGGCATATGCTAACACAATCGATCACCATCGGTCCCTGATCGAATTCTTAAATGAAAATCAAATTGATTATGTTATTATCCCCCAATTTAATGAAAGGCCCTTCAAAATCGTGGTAAAAGGGGTACCAATAAGTACTCCCCTGCAAGAGGTAGAAGATGATCTGACAAACCTAAACTACACAGTGAGGAAGGTAAACCAACTTAAAAGGTCATCTGACCAGTCACCCCTTCCCATTTTCCAAATTCATCTGGACAAAACCGACAATATTGAGGAAGTGTACAATATCACAGAACTATGGTGTGTGCAAGTGACTGTTGAGCCATTCAGAGCCAGAGACAAACCCCAGCAGTGTTACAACTGCCAGGGGTGGAACCATAGTTCCAGCAATTGTCACGTCAAGACAAAATGCGTAAAATGCGCAGGATCACATGCAACAAAAGATTGCCCTAAAAAATTCGAAGTTCCTACTAAATGTGCAAACTGCGGTGGACCACACACCGCAAATTACTCAAAATGTCCAAAAGCCCCCAAAAAATTAAACAAGAAAAGTATCAAAAATGTGGAAATTCATAACACCCCAAAAACCTTCTCAGCAAAAAAGACAACACCCGAACTTAGCTTTGCCAGAGCCGTTTCGACCAATGGCAATAATAGCAAAGAAACTAGATCCAGGCCAGATGAGAGTAAAAATCTAAATTCTGAACAAAGCTCACATGCCCTCAGAGCTTGTAAGATTTGTTAAAAATCTTGAAAAATTTTTTAGTCAGGATCTTAAGACAATCAATGACAATATTGAAACCACCGAAAATCCCCAAAACCAGCTGTTCACTATAATGAACCAATTCTTCCGAAACAATAATCAAGGAAATAACTCTAACACCAATAATGCAGCAAACCACTAAAAACAATATCCTCATCTGCCACTGGACTAAAACCCAAAATTAATGGTCTGAAAATTTTTTGCCAGCAATATAGCCCCGATATTATTTTACTTCAGGAAACCAAACTCAAACCCAATGAACCCATCAAAATTTGTAACTATGCCTTTTATCATACCCCCCGGAGTAACTGCAGAAGAGGTCAATATGGAGGCACAGGAATCTTAATAAAAAATCTTATCCCCCATCGACAAATCTTCCTACCCCCCCCAGAATGAGTGAAGCCACGGCNCCCCCCCCCCCCCTCAGAATTTGTGAAGCCACGGCAATTGAAATCTGTATAAATAACGATAACTACCTTTTGGTATCCATTTACATTAATCCCAAAGCTAACACCACTTTTACTTTAGACTTAGAAAACATATTAAGTATTAACTATAATATTCTTATTGCAGGAGACTTTAACTGTAAACACAGAGCCTGGAATTGTCCAGTAGCAAATAAAAATGGTAAAAAATTACAAGACTTTATTAAAAAAGCAAAACTTGACCTCTCCTTTCCAGATACACCAACCAGATTCGGATTAAATACAGCTAACACACTTGATTTCGCGATTCACAGAAATCTTAATTTCCAAGTCCAGTCCAGAACAATCAATGAGCTTTCCTCTGACCATAGCCCAGTTCTCATTAACCTAGACCTCCAACTACCGCCCGATCATAAAAAGCCAAAAGTATTTACAGACTGGGATTCATACACCGATATCTTAACTAATACCGAAATTAACTTTAACCCGATCCACTCTAAAGAAGATCTGGACGAGACAATAGAAAACCTTTCAGCTACAATTAAAAAAGCCCATCAAAATTCAACCAAAGAAATTAAAAACGCTAAAAATTGCCTCATTCCCAAAAGCATCCTTAATATAATCAAAAATAGAAACAGGACTCGCAAAAAATGGCAACGGACTAGGCACCCAGAAGACCATAATCATCTTAAAGAACCTAACCACAGAAGTCACGGTGGCTGGCATAGCCGTAGATTAATGAGGTGCCTGGGTCCCTGACCCTTAATCCTCGTTCATAAAAAATAATGGGTACATAGCACAAAAATAGTTTTGCAGATCAATGGTTCAATATACATGGAAAAATGGGTGGAAGAAAAGGAAAAAATGTATTAGTTAACTAACTTCAGGTAAAACCTGATGAAGGTTGATGAAAAAGGAAAAGAGAACTAGGAGAGAGTTTAAGGAGAGAAATTTAATTAAATAAGGGAAAGCCCTTAGTTTAATTAAGTAAGGAACAATTAAAATAACCTTATTTATTTTGTATTTTATTTATTAAAAAGTGTAAAAATTAATTGAATAAAATTGAATATTTAAAGTCATTTGCCCGCAAGAGGGCTGAGTAGAAAAATTATAGTGGCGCTGCAATCACCCAACGGTGAAGGCGGTGCTAAAAATGATAATGAGTTGCGGACCTGTGAGAGGTCTGCTTGAAGTGAGGGTTAAGTTGATTTGCCTTGGCGGCGAATCAGTGTAATTTAAATTGGAATTAAGTATGGAAAATTTATGGAATAATGAAAATAAGAAAATTTTAAGAGAAAGGATCAATGATCGGGGGGTCTGGGGTTTTGGAATCTGAGAATTGATCTGGGACGGTACCTATTGGAGGGGTCATTGGGATCATAAATGGGGAGATTTTTAATGATTTCATTATTAGTTTGATCAATTCTGTTGTATAGATTGTTGCTATTTTTAGCGAAAAATATCCGAATTGTTGGAATATTTAGCTCTTGCCTAATTTTATCACCTCTGACATACCAGGGTGCTTTAGTGATGAGTTTGATCATTTGATTTTGGAGAGATTCCAACTTATTAATTTTAGTTTTATGGGTATAACTCCACAGGGGGGATGCGTACGTGAGTAGAGGCCTGAGATAGGCTTTATAAATGATAATTTTATTATTAAGAGAAAGTTTGGACTTCCCATAAAGGAGTGTGTAAAGTTTTGCCTTAGTGGCTCTAAATTTATCAGAGATATTGTTAATGTGGATAGTCCACTTAAGTTTGGTGTCGAATGTGACACCTAGGTATTTACAAGTATCAGACCAGGGCAGTGTTGTATTGTGTAGAATAGGGTAGGTATTGGGTATGATTCTCTTTTTGGTGAACAGGATAGAAGTGCTTTTATCAGTGTTAATTTTTATCCTCCATTTAATGAACCATTCTTCAAGAATGTTAAGATGCTCATTAAGATGTGTGGTAATATTATTAATGTCTTTGTGTTGTGCGAGGATAAAAGTATCATCTGCGAAGAGATGAAGTTCGGTGAGTGGTGTGGTGGGTATGTCATTAATGTAAATAAGAAATAGCTTGGGTCCAAGTTTTGAACCTTGTGGAACACCAGCTGAAATAGGCTTAGTATTTGAGTATGCTTTACCGATTCTGACTTGAAAGGATCGGTTATGAAGATAGGAGATAATAAGTTTAATAATGCAGTGAGGGAATTTAAGGTTAATAAGTTTGAAAATAAGTCCTTTAATCCAAACCCGATCAAAAGCTTTCGCTATATCGATGGAAATTGCTCCAGCGGACTAACCACAGAAGTCATTGTGGCTCTTTGCCTAGAATTATTGAGGCACCTGGGTCAACCTGACCCTTAATCCTCGATAAGAATGAAATAATTATGACATAACACAAAACATAGTTTAAGCATATCAGTGGTGTTAAAATCCAGAGGGAAATTTAAAAAATATACATAGCAATTTATGTTCCGAACATAAAAAATGAGTAAAAAAGATGAAAAACAACAAAAAAGAGATAAAACCCAGCAGACGCACGAAGAAACAATCACCCTAGCGGTGAAAGAGTGCAGAAAATTTGAAAAAGACATAGTCACGCCCCCAGGGGGGAGTGGCTAAAATAGCGGTGGCGTTGGTATCGCCCAAGCGGCGAACCTAACCACAGAGTCAAAATCGAAATCAGTAAATTTCACCAAGAGAAATGGGAAGATTACATCAAAAACTTTAATCCAGAAGATGGCTCCATCTGGCGAGCAGTCAATAATTTCAAAAAAAAGAAAACCTTCTACCCAACCTTAATCGGCGATAAACAAAACGATAAAGTTATCTATTTAACACAAAATAAAGTAAATCTTATTGCAGAAAGCCTTAAAAACCAACTCAGTAATAATAAAAAAGTCTCCCTAGAAACCCAAACGGCCGTTCAAAATTCCATTAATATCATTGATAACCTTCCCATCGACCACCCACCAGACAATATCTTGCCGAACGAAATTATAACTGCAATTAAAAAACTAAAAAATCCCCAGGCAAAGATTCTATCAATAATAAGATGCTTAAAAAATTACCCATTAAATTTATCTTCTATCTCACCCACATCATAAATGAAATTTTTAAACTCTGCTACTTTCCCGATAATTGGAAGGCAGCCGAAATAAGACCCCTACCCAAACCTGGCAGAGACCATTCCAGAGCCGTAAATTACAGACCAATAAGTCTTCTATCTTCCCTTAGCAAAATCACCGAAGAAGCTATTCTAAACAAAATAAGATACCACTGTGAAATCCAAAAAGTAATTACCCCCCAGCAATTCGGATTTCAACCTAAACTTTCTACAGTCCACCAACTTCTCAGGATTACCGAATTCATTCATGATGGCATCTCGAACAAAAAACATACCGGAGCAACTTTTCTAGACCTAGAAAAGGCATTTGATAAAGTATGGATTGATGGTCTTATCCATAAACTATTCAAATTAAATTTCCCCGAACCCCTTATAAAACTCATCAAATCATACTTAACAAATAGAAAATTCTTCGTAAAAATTAACAACTCTTCATCTGCAACTCATAACATCAGCAGCGGTGTGCCGCAAGGCAGTAAACTTGGCCCCGTCCTATTTCTTATTTTCATCAACGATATCCCAAAGAATGATGAAGCAATCCTAGCTCTGTTTGCTTTTACGACTACCCACCAATTTCCATTTCCTAACAATACTTATTCTAATTCTATACCTTAACTTGAAGGCAATATTATTGATATTTTTTCATTTATTAAGGAACTTAATACTTCTTTTAAAGGCATTAATATCGCCGCACTCCTCAGGGAGATGAAAGAAGCTACTACTCCACTAGACAATATGCTCGTCATTACCAATCACTTTTCTAACAACCAAGGGTAATTCCTCTCGTTACAAATTTTTTCCCTCCCCTAAGCTCTGATTTTTTATTAATCATTCAATTTATTTTGACTTATTTTTAATCATAAATCATATTTTTTAATTGATATTTACGTTTTTTTCTCTATTAGGCTGGTTCGCCGCTTAGGCGATACCAACGCCACCGCTATTCTAGCCACTCCCCCCAGTGGGCGTGTCTATTTCTTTTTCATTTATTCTGCATACTTTCACCGCTAGGGTGATTGTTTTTTCGTGTTTAAACTTTGTTTGAACACTTTTCTCTTCGTTTTTTCACTTTTTAATTATATTTTATGTTCTTAACATAATTTGCTATGTAATTTTAAAATTTTCTGGAATTTACTCCACTGATATGCTAAACTATGTTTTGAGTTATGTCATAATTATTCTTTTTATTATCGAGGATTAAGGGTCAGGTTGACCCAGGTGCCTCAATAAACCTAGGCAAAGCTGCCACAATGACTTCTGTTTGCAGATGACACAGCTATCTTAGCACAAGGCCACTGCAAAACCAAAATCATCAACACCCTAAACGAATATCTCATTCAAATTAAAAAATGGTTCAATAATTGGAAACTCTCACTTAACATTGATAAAACCCAAGCAATCCTTTTTTCGAGAAGGACACTTGCCATCCCAGCCCTTATTTCAATCGAAAACACCGAAATTCCCTGGAAGGATAACATCAGATATCTAGGCATGGATCTTGATAAACGGCTTACCTTTAAAAATCACGCGAACAATATCTCACAAAAATTTAAAAAAATTAGAGCAGTTCTATTTTCCTTTTTTAACAGAAAATCAAAATTAAGCCTAAAAAACAAACTCTTACTCTATAAAATGATCCTTCGCCCCATAGTTAGCTATGGATGCCCTATCTATGGTGGTATTGATAAATCCCACCTGAAAAAAATACAAACCCTCCAAAATACAACGTTAAGAAGCATCGCAAATGCACCGTGGTATTACAGAAACGCAAAAATCAGCCAAGACCTAAATATCAAAACCATAAATAATTATTTCCATAAACTAGCCACAAAATTTTACTATAATTTACCCCTTATTAAAAACTTTGAAATCCAAAATCTCCCAATTTACGATTACTACCACCAATCCAATAAATATAGACCTAGAACTGTTCTCAAAATAAACCCTTCCAACTAAATTATTTCATCAATTTTCACTTTTTATAAAACTTTCTTTTCTTCCTCTTTAGACTTAGACTAAGGTGGTGTACGCAGTACCTGTCCGCGAAGCGGACACTCCACTGCTTCATCTGTAGTAGAGCCCGTGGGCGCCTAGGGTGATGTCGTTTTGTAGAGAAAAATTGAAGGTGGCTTGGGAGGGTGGTAGGCTTGGTGGAGAGTGACGACGTCACTATGGCTTGTTTTCAGGTAATAGGGAACGAATGAGCTGTACCAGCTCCTCGTTTTTGAGTAGTTCTTGCATCTCTCTGAAGATATGAAGAAATCTGGTGGCTGTTTGGGTAGCACTCCTGTGCTCNCTCTGGCTACTAAAAATGTAAGAAGTGGTAAAAACGCAATTAATATTTTACTAATTTACTATATATAATTATTTAATCGTAACTACCACCATAAAATGCATTGTACTTTATTCATATTAAAAATAAAAAATTGCTATTTCGATCATCATTAAATAAACGCATACCTGCCAACTTTCGATCCGTTCCATTTTGTTTTTTCCCAGTGGTAGTAAAATAGAATTAAAATTTCAATTGCAAGCAAAATAATACGTTATATTTTAAAAAGCCTTAGCTGACAATTGTGATAGTAACGCGTATTAAGGTATATGCTTAATTTTTTTAAGAATAGTGGTGATCTAAATCATTTAAAAAATGACTTTATAAAAGAAAAAAAAGTATATATTTACTACCACTTTAAATATAGAAATAAAATTTTACGCCAAATGCGTAAAAGTTGGCAGGTATGTAAACGGGTGAGCCAAAAAAAATAAATAAACCCTTTTCGGATGCATCAGTAAATTGACCTCCAAGGCCGTATGATTTCTTGAGAAACTTCCATGTCCTTCCACAGGCCAACAGGGCGATAGGATCTCGGAACTAATCCTTTTTTTTTTTCTTTTTTTTTTAATCTTTTAGATCTTTCTCCAAATTCTCCCCAAGTTTGCTCAGAATTTTTTTAATTACGTCATGTAAATTATTCCCACCTTAAGAAATCTTTTCTTATCAGGTACAACAAGTTTTCTACTGGGGATAAACACAATTGTGTAGGTGCCCCAAAAATTAATGTAGTTCCAGAATTGTAAAACAACTTTTTCTTGTTTATAGCAACTCCCCGCTTTGAATTTTTCATTTCTGCCCCATTTATGGTTCAATTTGTATCAGATTTTTGTTACCAACTTGAGAAAAAAAAATTTAATATGTTTTGTGATAAAAGTATTAGTATTTTACAGAGACAGATCTTTTTGCACCCGGAACAAAAATTAGTTTTCTCGCCTGCTTTCCCCTGTATAAACTGCATCTACTATAATAATAAAATAAAAAGTTAGTCTGTGTGTGTTTCGGTCTATTTCTCTTATAACTCCTGTACCATCGTCCTGAAATTTGGACCGTTTATGAAAGGGGCAAATTTTGTCCCAATCCTAAAAATTTTCGAATTATCAAATTTTAATTCTATCGTTCGAGAGAAATATTTGGAAAGCGGAATTTTTTTTTATCGTTTCAGCCCTTTCCATTGATAAAAGTTATAATAAATATAGCTAAGTTACAGCTAGTTTATAATAAATATCAAATATACTTAAAACTGCATTTCTCTTGTGGATAATATCTAGTGGATCTAAATAGATTATCAGAATCATCCCTAAGGCTTTATCAGTCAAGTCAGATATATTTTGATGCTTTCAATCCAGGCTTTCTAAATAGTGATTTGTTTGTTTTAAATTATGTTTTTCTTTTGTGTAATTGCGTAAGTATATATTGTAATTTTGATTTCTTTTTTGGCAAGGATTCTAAAAGTATATATTTAAGGCAGTGACTACATCAACCCACGAATATAACTTTTTCAGTCTTTGTCCTCAAGTAGGAAAATTATGGAGTTATGGGGAAAAAATCGTTCTTTTTTATTTTATGAAAACAAAAGATGAACTTCTTAGAGAAAATAAATACTTTATTAAATTATATATTGTTTAACCAGTACCAATACCTTTTGTCATCTTTCTTGAAGTACTTATTTTACGATTTCGTCAATTCTATCAAGCATAATTTTGGTGGTCTTTCAAGATTTCCCCGTATTTCAATTAGAATGGTGTATTTAGAACTTAACTATTTAAGGGAAGAAATATAGCAAATACTACTTAGCTCTTTAGCTGAATAAGCCTTCCTTTTAGGAAAATAAAGACTTATGAATACAATAAATACATTTAATATTCGGATAATAGATGCGGAACGCATGTAAACTCTCTTTACACACATAGTATCCCCAAGAGATTTTGAGCGCGCTGATTGACTTTCTCCGCATTGCATTTTGTTACGTCTTTTTGTAGCTCCTCCTTAATAACATTTCTCTGCAGTTTGTTCCCATAATGTAAATCAGTGTTTCCCAAAGTGTGGTACGCGTACCCCCAGGGGTACAAGAGCAGTTTAGCGGGGGTACGCGTTCTTATGCGAAATATCTTGCAACAAACGAAAATTTCAAAATTTTTTATTTAAAAACGAAGCTAGTCATGAAAATTTACGATTACGTATTTTTCTATTGGCTATTTTTTGCTGAGTTAACAGTTAATAATTAGTGGTGTCAACAGCCAGTTGCGATTTTTAACTTTTGTGCACTTTTTTTACAGTAAAAAATATATTCATTTTTTTATTAGTGGTACACAGCGCTACGAAAAATTTAAGAAGGGTACACAAAGGTCATTAGTTTGGGAAACACTGTCTTAGCGTATTGCGTCTTTCGTGCAAGTGCAGGATATCTTTATGATGTAGATATACAGAAAAAGTATGCCGTAAATGTATTCTAAGCTTGCAAAGAGAAGGTAATATACTNTCTGCACTGTGGTTAATGCGAACCGGAATCAGAATATGATTAGAGCAGTCAAAGATAGGATTCGAATCTGGATCTAAAGGATATTATCTTCACAATTTGAGGGGTCCTCAAGAAATATCTTTATAATTGGTGTAGACCACAACTTAATTAAAAAAAGGGGTGCATAGAAATTTACTCAATATATATATATATATATATAAGAATTGATTAATATTCAAATTGAATAGCATTATGAATATCCTTATGCACTTAGAAATTAAAATCTCTTACTTAAATTTGTTAGTATGATTGCAGAACCTCTCAGTTAAATTTGAATTTATTATATGAGATTTTAAATTGTATATAAATAAATTTTTAAAATTATGTTTGATTATTTTAAAAAGATTTTATTATATCTTAAAGGAAAATATTCTAAAATGTTAAAAAAAATATGATTATAATTCAGCAAAAAAATTTCAGAACATTTATAATTAATAAAATTTATTTTCTGGCAAGTATCATATAACAAGTTTATAAAGTACAATAATCTGATTTCCTTGCTGATTTCTTGTTCAACTTCACTTTTATAGATATTGTTGCTTGACAATCAGAATTTTTTGAAAAACTTCTTTTACATTTCTCCTGCGGCAATTTCATAGACGCACTGTGGTGACAAACAAATAATTTCCTGCAATTAAATAATGAAAAAAAATTTACAATCCCATAGATATGTACTAGAATTAAAAGATGGAATTTTTTGTAAATTTATTCTTTCATTACTCATATTAATTTAATGGACAATTCATAATCATTAACTTTTATTTTTATGGGAATTATGCAATCAAAAATCAATAAAATAAGCATCTTAAAAGACAATTGCTTGACTTCTTAAATGTCAATAAATGGTGTTTCGGTATTATAAAACATTTAACAAATAAAAAAAACATTAAAATTAAGTTATAAATAGGCAGGCATAATGCAGATCTTTTAGTTTTAATTTATAATAATAGATGGCGCCACTAATAAATCTTAATTTAAAATTTTATAATTTAATTTTAGTAATCCACAAGAAGTAAATAAAATATTAATTTAATTCGATGAACATTAATTTAATTAAATAAATATCAAGTGAAAACTATTCAGTTTTTATTTCATACTGAGTATAAGAATTAAGCAAGGCAATTAAACTCCGATTTCAATGCTATTCAATAAATCAGAGGGATATTAGCTTCATAAGAGTTCATGCATGTAATAATCATAAATTTAAAGAAAAAAGCAATTCTCCCATAAAAATTAAATACAAAATTTTTCTTAAAATAACTAAACTCAGGGGCCCCCATCAGGGAGGAAAGTGGGCGCAAGATGCGCCCACTTAAAGCTTGGGGGGGGGGATTTTTACACTAAATAAAACGAATAGTTTGAGGGGGAATTTAGAATTTGCCCAAGAATGCGCCCAAGAGCATGGGGGCCACTGACTAAACTAGTTACTTACTTTCAAACAAAACTTTGTCCGTGAGGTTTGGGAGGTCTAGAATTCCTTTTCGTATTGGTAAGTTCCCCAAATTCCATTACCCACTTGTTGCAATCGTTTAACATTGCTTCGCTTCTAAGGGTAATGGTATTTGAGGAAAGATATTCTACTTCACTTCTAAATGAAGAAGGCAGTTTCTCTGTTGAAAAAACTGACATTTCAAGTTTGTACATAAAAGCTGGAGTATAGAAATCGCTTTATGATGAAAATAACAAGCACGGCAGAATGAAATATCTATACGTCACAGATGGCGTTGCCGAGAAAGCCAATGAGCGCTCTCAAAATCTCTTGGGGATACTATGTGTGTAAAGAGAGTTTACATGCGACCGGGTCACTGTTTTAGCAGAGCCATATCTTTATCTAAGACATATGTTGAATAACCTAAACATGTAAATAGCTATGCAAATATTTTTGTATATATACTTTATTTTTAAACTTAATGTTTATTATGTTTTATCAATTTATGTTATCATATCCAGTTGTTAGTTCTTATCTTTTCCTGTATTTCTTATTATTGTTTTAACGATGGGGAATTCCCCCTATATTTTGTATAACATAAGACTTATATTCCTATGACCTGAGAGCATAAGGCAAACTAGTGTAGATGAATCGGTTAGTGGCGCTTCGCGCCAAACACCGAGATACAACCCATATCAAGCATCAAGCAAGCACGTTACTACATGTAACTTTCTAACCTTGAAACTTACATCGTCAGCACGATCGGAGCAGCAGGAGAGTACTTATCACTCTATCCAGTCAGAAAGTGGTTGAAATAACGATTAACGAAACATTTTATTTGGTTGTAAAATAGCGACATAAATTCTGCTCATAGCTGTCAAGAAATGATTTGAAACTGTTATTGATCATAAACTATATTTTGCATTATTATGACAATAAATACTTCTAGTAGCGGAGGGAAAGCGATTGCAACTTGTGATATCATCCAGAGTATAGCTTCAGTTCAAATTTGTGCAATCTAACTAGTTAGAAAATGGTCGGAAATTTAAATGACAATAAATTCTCTGTGGCTATAATATCTGTTTGTAGTGGTAAAGAAATGATAGAAACTTGCACTATCCTCCAGAAATAGCTGCAGTTTAAATTTGGGTGTATTAGCTAGTCAGAGAGGTGGAGAATTTCGATTGATGTTTAATTCATTCTGATGATAATATGATAAATTTGGATAAAATGATCAGATAATTTCGTCAGATACAGAGTTGCAGTAGAGATATGAGAGCTCCATGTAGTCGAAAAGCTGTCAAAATTTCAACTGCATCGTATGCGCCCACACACACATGAAAGAGATTTAATAAAGCATAGTAAAATAACGATATTTGCTGAAAGATGTTAATCATTACAATAAAGTCGCTGCTGATAAATACATTAACTGTTTTTAATTCACATTTTTAATACATGCATTATTGAAAAATATTTAGAATAATGTCAAGTCTATTCATTCTAGGTAATTTAATGATTGAACATAAAATTGTATTTCTTGACAGTTTTAGATTGAGAGTTCTCTTAGAGACCAAATTTGATATTGTACCATCAAATAACAAAGTAACAAAGTATACTTTTTAGATCAAGGCAAAAGAATAATCAGCTTTATTCTCGCATTTTTTCTATTTCGTAAATTAAAATCACCCCCTTAATCTATTAGGATTGAGTCTAATATCCGATGATTAGATCAAAAGTTATTCAGGGTGGTCAATTGTTTTTGGCGCACTGTAAACAAAAATAAATAAAAGAAAAGAAATTAAAAAAAATCATTTAAACTCGTTCATTGGGGGAAAGAAAATTGTCATTTTGCTATGTCTCAATATTGAATATCCCTATTTTACTTTCTTTATCCATTTTAATTCTAGATATGCACTCTCTTTGCACTGCAAATTTAATAACTAAGAAGAATTTCTTAAATTTAACAGTTAAACATGAATTAAAAAAAAAAAAAAANAAAAAAAAAAAAAAAAAAAAAAAAAAAAAAAAAAAAAAAAAAAAAAAAAAAAACAGGAAACTGATTTTTACCACTATACTAGAAAAACGTATATTCAGAAGATAAAGCCTTGAAAAATCAATTATATTTTTAAATTTATGAAGATTTTTTTTTTAGTTGCTAAAAGATATCTTTCAGAAAACAAAACTAAATTATCTATCTCTTATTCGTTCTTAAAAACTATTCCCGTAAACTCATTAAAATAATCTGTTATAAGAAGTACAATACATATTCCATAAAACACAACTATTTAATAATATAATAAATACTACTTTTGAAACAGAGGTTTATTATAGCTTAAATATAAAAAGTATTCTTGCATTTTATTATAAATGTCTATTATTTAGTTAATTTCATTCAAATTGTAACCTATTGTTACAATTTGGTGAGTACTTCGGAAATATCTTTAATAAAGATTCTTTCTTTTAATCGCACAAGATTTAATGTATTTATTTTGTTTCTTTTCATTTATGCTTTTCAACACTTATTTTTCATATTATTTTTGTAGCGAATTTTCTTTTCATATTTCTTTATGTACAAAACTTTATTTTTATTTTTTATTTACGCGTGAAATAAACTTATATGATTTATTCAAAGATG
Organism: Parasteatoda tepidariorum; assembly: GCF_043381705.1. Taxonomy (NCBI): domain Eukaryota; kingdom Metazoa; phylum Arthropoda; class Arachnida; order Araneae; family Theridiidae; genus Parasteatoda; species Parasteatoda tepidariorum. The sequence continues at coordinate 21,237,394 of NC_092215.1, forward strand.
ATTTTTTAAGGGAAATTGTTAATCTTAATAAGTTAATATTGAGGATGTATAAAGAGCCCTACAATTATATGGTTACTTAAATGCTCGGTATTAAAACTTTCATAAAGCAATCATCGTTCTTTCAATATTTTTTTTCTATTCAGTTTTTAAATAATTTAAGCTCACAACACTAATTTGGGAATTTTAAGTTTCACTATTGTGCAAATCTTAATAAAGTATGAGAAATTAGATGAAAAAACATAATAGAACGCTTTGAGAACAAAATAAAATATATTCACAACAGGACCATACTTAAATTTTAACTGTTAAATCTCATTCAAAACGTTACAAAATTAAAGTTAAAATATAAGAGTTCTGTTACAGTAAGGTTAAGTGTGGACAGTTTTCATGATTTTCCTCCCTAATTAACATAAATACGAAGTTAATTTCACTGAAAGTAGATTTTATTCCATTTGTATTCCATTNAATATAGATATTTCTCAGGCACACAACAAATACGGCGTTTGCGTCCTTTCCTAGAAACGGCAAAACGCTGTATTTGTTGTGTGTCTCCTTTCGATCCTTTAGTTGTTATTTTCCGGCTACTTTTTTCCGTGTCCATATAAGTACATTAGACTGTACATATAAGTACATTAGAGTGCTATTGTTATCGTTTTAACAAGCGTAAGCTACATTGCGTTTATGGAAATAAAAATAAATATTGTTCTGGAGGAAAGAATGTTTGTACTTTGTAAACTTCAACTATTTTTAACATATTGTTTCATCAGACAAATCAAGAAAGGAGATAATTTCTGTTACCACACAGCGTTGATGCCATAAGGAAGTGCTGTCGGACACAGGTCGAGTCAGCCCTGCCAGTAGACAAGACATGCCATTTCTATTATGAATATATTATTACACTTTGAATTAGACTATTAGTGTTCCTTTTTATTTATGAATTAACATTAATTATATTACACTGGCACTAAAATTAAAATATGTTTTCCAGAAACCAATTATAATAAAAATAAAAATTATCCAGCAATTTTTTTTTTCGGACCATTTGGCGCCCCTTTGTGAGTAGCGCCCGGGGCATGATGACCCCCTTTGCCCACCCCTCACTACGCCACTGCATTAGCTAGTCAGAGAGGTGGAGAATTTCGATTGATGTTTAATTCATTCTGATGATAATATGATAAATTTGGATAAAAATGATCAGATAATTTCGTCAGATACAGAGTTGCAGTAGAGATATGAGAGCTCCAGTCGTAAAGCTGTCAAAATTTCAACTGCATCGTATGCGCCCACACACACATGAAAGAGATTTAATAAAGAATAGTAAAATAACGATATTTTCTGAAAGATGTTAATCATTACAATAAAGTCGCTGCTGATAAATACATTAACTGTTTTTAATGCATGCATTATTGAAAAATATTTAGAATAATGTCAAATCTATTCATTCTATGTAATTTAATGATTCAACATAAAATTGCATTTCTTGACTGTTTTAGATTGAGAGTTCTCTTAGAGACTAAATTTGATATTGTACCATCAAATAACAAAGTATACTTTTTAGAGCAAGGCAAAAGAATAATCAGCTTTATTCTCGCATTTTTTCTATTTCGTAAATTAAAATATCGCCTGAAAGGAATTAAATGGCTTATGTGAGGTCATCCCCTCGATCCATTAGGATTGAGTCTAATATCCGATGATTAGATCAAAAGTTATTCAGGGTGGTCAATTGCTTTTGGCGCACTGTAAACGAAAATAAATAAAAGAAAATAAATTTAAAAAAATCATTTAAACTCGTTTGGTGGGGGAAAGAAAATTTTCATTTTGCTATGTCTCAATGTTGAATATCCCTATTTTACTTTCTTTATCCATTTTAATTCTAGATATAAGTCTCTTTGCACTGCAAATTTAATAACTAAGTTATACTCATTTGTTGAAAGGATTTCTTAAATTTAACAGTTAAGCATAAATAATTTTTAAATAATACAAAACAAGACAAAAAAAAAAAAAAAAANAAAAAATAAAAAAAAAAAAAAAAAAAAAAAAAAAAAACAGGAAACTGATTTTTACCACTATACTAGAAAAATGTATATTCAGAAGATAAAGCCAGTATGGGAAATACTAGATTAAAATGTAAATAATTTTTTTAAAATAAATTTCAAACTAATTACTGAATATTAATTTCTTTATGTAAAAAATTATCTGATAACATTGAGGTGGATATTCAATTACACTTTATTCAGACTCACGGGCTCAAGCCATATCGTATATGTTTAAGACTTTAATTTCCGTTTTTCCCCCCGTTTGTTGACGTTGTTTTTAAAATTTTGGTGAACATGACTGTGATTCTACGTTTCTTTGAGTGTATTGAATAATCAATTATATTTTTAAATTCATAAAGATTTTTCTTTAGTTGCTAAAAGATATCTTTCAGAAAACAAAACTAAATTATCTATCTCTTATTCATTCTTAAAAACTATTCCCGTAAACTCATTAAAATAATCTGTTATAAGAAGTACAATACATATTCCATAAAACACAACTATTTAATAATGTAATAAATATTACTTTTAAAACAGAGGTTTATTATAGCTTAAATATAAAAAGCATTCTTACATTTTATTATAAATGTCTATTATTTAGTTAATTTCATTCAAATTGTAACCTATTGTTACAATTTGGTGAGTACTTCGGAAATATCTTTAATAAAGATTCTTTCTTTTAATCGCAGAAGATTTAATGTATTTATTTTGTTTCTTTTCATTTATGCTTTTCAACACTTATTTTTCATATTATTTTTGTTGCGAATATTCTTTTCATATATCATATTTATTTTTGTTTTTTTTACGCGTGAAATAAACGCGTGAAACGTTTTCATATTTATTTTTGTTTTTTTTTTACGCGTGAAATAAACGTATCTGGTGAACAGAAATTTTAGTAATGTAAGCTTAGTTTCAATTTTAACATGTAAATTTTTCTTTCCGAATATAATATAAGGGATTTCGTTTTCAAATTACTGTTATTGGAGAAATTCATTAGAAACTATCACCTAGATACGATAGCCTTTCTTATTTCTTCAAAATTATTTGATTCCCCTTTGCATTGCAATCTACAGTTCTTCGAATATGGGGTAGGGAACTTACCAGCCCATCGCTTCCAACGAGTATTTCTGAAGAAAAGGTTAAAAGGTCAAATCTCTTATCTCCATGGGCAACTGGACATCCTGTTTTAGCAGATCACCGAAGTCAAGGGCGGGTGGTGTTGCTTTTAGGCAACGGAGTACCTGTGCACTAGGCACGCACCTCCGATCGAAGTATAAATGAAAAAGATTAAATAGGGGGTCTGTTAATCTAATAAATTAAAAATAAATTGTAATAAAAGAGGGTGGGGGGGTAGGTCTAGCTAGTAAGTTCATCATGTGGAGAAGAATAGCCGATGACATCCATCATACACTTCTACCTTCCCAACTTCAAAAGAAAAAGGATTACATTTTTATTAAAAGAAAACAAAAAGGGAGGTTACAAAAGGGGTAGATTACAAAGTGGAACATTGGATAAATACATGTAGTTATAACAGGAGAACAAAATGTAAACATAGAATCAGTGTTGTAAAATCCTTGAGTAACATAAATAGAAGATAGTAATTATAATAATCTGAATTATGTAGCAGAATTGCAGTAAACATAAAAATTTCAATATACAATTATAACAAAGTAAAGGAAATTAAAAGTGTAGCACTAAGGTAACTAGTGGTATGAGCAGAAGATGGCGCCACTATGACTGTATTTATAATATTTTGGTTCATGCATACCATAACAAAGCAGTAATAATTTGAAAAACAAGCGACAAGAGGCAGTTAAAAATTTATAATGAAGTATAAGATGTCTGGTATATTAATATTTTTGTATGGAATGAATGGGTTGTGCGATTGGTAATAACAAATAATATCCTGTAGCATGAGAAACATGAAAATACTGTAGCAGTGTTGTAGTATTCTTGAGTAACAAAAATTGGAGAGGGAATGTACAATAATCTGAATTGTGTATCAGAATTCAACAGGGTGATAGTAATAATATAACATTAGCAAAAATAAAAGTTCAGTAGAAAAACATTGAAAAATAGAGGAAATCTAATTGAATTTGTTAGTGAGGGTTTTTTCAAAAAGCAAGCCACTGCCCTGCTCATGTTGGACGTCGCTAAGGCGTTCGACAGAGTATGGCACATAGGGCTAATTTATAAAATGATAATGCACAAGCTACCAATAGATTACATTCATATTCTCAATGATTATCTCACCGACAGATCTTTTCAAATAAAAATAAATGATTTCTATTCCTCTAATAGAAAAATACAAGCAGGCGTACCCCAAGGATCAATACTGGGGCCTGTATTATTTCTCATTTACTGCTCGGATTTTCCAATCAATAAAGGAGACCCAAATTTCCAAACTGCGTTTTACGCGGACGACACTGCTATACTTAGCAGATCGCTCAGCATCAACCTTGCTATTAAGAAACTACAAAAAAATATCACAGAAGTGGAAAAATGGTGTAGCAAATGGAAGATAAAAATCAATAGCTCCAAATCGAACTTATTAATTATTCGAAAGAACTTTAAAAAGAAAAATATCAGAAATGAAAATATCATACTATTTGATGAAATTGTCCCAAAAGTTGATAAAGCAAACTACCTTGGCATAATGATTAACTCCAAACTTAATTGGAAACTCCATATCTCTAACTTACTTAGAAAAGCGGAGGCAGCATATCAAGCGCTAAAACCGATAATAAACCACGAAAGCAAGATTGCACTTAACACCAAAAGACATATTTATATCGCGTGCATAAGGCCCATACTATGCTATGCCTCCCCGGCATGGGGAACATTAACAAATACCGATAGAAAAAGACTCCGCACCTTTGAACATAAAGTGATGAGAAGAATGACCGGGGCCCCCTGGTTTGTGCGAAACAATATCCTTTATAATGATCTCAATATCCACAAAA